>NC_135224.1:15451210-15751210 GCF_052324685.1 Brachyhypopomus gauderio | reverse complement strand
ACTTTTATTCGCCCCCAACCCCATCAACAAATTATAGTCGCCACCCTGTGGGTATGACAGTGTCCTTGTTTTTTGTCAGACCTAGGTGGCAACCCTAGATGCAAAGGATCATTGAAGCCCTCACCATGCTCCTGATTGCCTCACTTTCTATAACAGATGCTCCCAATTGGTTCACTCCATAAATTAATTTGCACAGTGAACACATACATTAGCATTTTTTCTTGGGTTGTGAGGCTTGTCAGTGACTGGAGGAATATTGAAGAACATTAAATCAATACATACATTTTGTCAAATACTTTTCTTTTGTTTACAATATTTTTACCTTAAAAAATAAATAAACTAAACTAAAGGTTCACAATGTTAAGACTAGTGTATGTACCAGATCTTTTTTCATTTTGTTCTTTGTCTACAGATGTTGCCCCCACGGAGCCTCCTCAGCTCCAAGGAAACTGCCCTGAACCAAGTGAATTCAGGACCTGGATCCCATTCAGAGGACATTGCTATTCTTTCGTGGCTTCTGAGAGGGCGTACTGGGGGCATGCAACAGTAGAATGTATTAAAATGGGTAGGACCATCACTACTATAAGTAAGAGTGGAACAGGAGGAACAGTTGGTGAACTGGGAGAGGGAATTAAGGAGCAGGTAGTGAACTGGAGGGACAGTTGGTAGGTTGATAGATGGACTGGACTTTGATTAGGTCAGCCTTGGTTTGCAGGTACAACCAATTCTGGTTTTCATTATTCTCCTCTTCTCCACACACTGAAGCATACAAATCATGGAAATCATGGAGGGGTCTGAAATTTTCATCTTAGGTGCATGTCCACTGTGAGAGAGAAAATCTAAAAAAAATTCTTATTTATTTGTGTGTTACTGTATTTGAACATCTGTGAAAATCAATTTAAATATTTGGTACAATAGCCTTTGTTTGCAATTACAGAGGTCAAATGTTTCCTGTAGTTTTTCGCAAGTTTTGGACACACTGCAGCAGGGGTTTTGGCCCATTCCTTCACATAGATTGTCAGTGCTGGCTACAGGGCTGGTCCTTCTGTCATCACCAGGAGGAGCCCACGAGTCAGATCTCAGCCCAATCAGCGGCGATGACCTGCACCTGTCTTCCTTGTGTTTTAAGGACCGATGCAGTGTCTCACCACTGAGTTGTCAGTGTACTTTGCTGCCAACCTTCAGCCCGTTTTCTCTCAGTCAAGTTGCGTCAAGGTGTTTCGCCACCCTGTCTCTGTCTTTGTTAAGTTTTTTGTTTTTCTGTTACCCTGTCTTTTCGAGTACTTACCTCCTGCGCCGCTCCCTGGCCTCTCAAGTTTTCCTCCCACTGTCATTTTTCCTATCCATTTGATTTTGTTTGTGGGAAGGTTTTTTTGTTCTTTGCGGTGTTTGCCAGCCAGCCAGTTACTTCATCTGGTGTCCTTTGTTGCTCTTTGGTTTTTGCTTTCTGTTATCTGCGTTGATATCATTCTGCGAGTATTTCAGTTCTCCTGTTTTATCCATGTTCTCATTTCGTGATTATTTTCTGTTCTCCCTTGCTATCCCATTGAATATTTTCGTGATTTCTTTCAGTTCTCCCCTATTATCCGCGCTGAATATTCTATTGCGAGTGCTTTCTGTTTTTTTTTTTTCGTTTATTGCGCTGCATGCAAGTTACACGGACTGGGTCCACTACCATAAAAACTCAGCAGGGGATTTTGCCTCCTATATCCCCCGCCCTTTCACAGATCTTCTTCAGATCAGCCAGGTTACTGGGGTGTTGCTGATAAGTTTGAGCTCCCTCCAAAAATGTTCTATAGGGTTTAGGTCTAGGCCACTCCAGAACCTTGATATGCTTCTTAAGGAGCCACTCCTTGGTTATCCTGGCTGTGTGCTTTGGGTCATTGTCATGTTGAAAGACCCAGCCATGACCCATCTTCAATGCTCTAACTGAGGGAAGGAGGTTATTCCCCAAAATCTCGCTATACAAGGCCCCAGTCATCCTCTCCTTAATATAATTCAGTTGTCCTGTCCCAAGTGCAGAAAAACACCACCAAAGCATGATGCTTCCACCCCCATGCTTTACAGTAGGGATGGTACTCATCATTCTGTCTCCTCCAAACATAGAGAAATGTAAATAAAAATGTGCCATATTTGTCAATTGTGATTTTTAACACCGCAATCGAAATTTGTCCTCTGCTTTTTACCCATCTGTGCAGTTAACACACACACACACCAGTGATTACTAGGGGGCTGTGGTGCACACGTGCCCAGAGCGGTGGCCAGCCCTAGCCCGGCGCCCAGGGAGCAGTTGGGGTTTGGTGCCTTGCTCAAGGGCACCTCAGTCATGGCCTCAGGTGTGGGAATCGAACCCACGACCCTCTGGTCACAAGACCAGTTCCCTACCACCAGGCCATAACTGCCCCGCAAAAAATACAAAAAAAATTACAAAATATAATAGTGCCTTAAGACTTAAGTCATGAAACATCATAAATATCTTTAAGTTTGTAAGCTCAAGCTAAGGACACTAATGATAACAGGTATCACTGTGTCAATCCAGCAAAACGGCTGAAAATTACCAAGCTGGAATATCATGGGTAATGCATGACTCTTCCTGACATGGTTTTAAATATATGTTAATGCTGTATCTCTGATCACAGGTGCATCACTGGTGAGTGTGGAGGACGCGTTAGAATCCCAGTTCATCCACAAGAATCTGGAGATTCTCCAGGATGAGTCCCAGTCTTTCTGGATCGGCATGCACCGCAGCCATGAAGGTCTGCAGCCCAATTCAAAACTTCACCTGGACATGGAACATTACATTTACATTTACGGCATTTAGCAGACGCTCCTGTACAGAGTGACTTACAAAAGTGCTAAGTGTTTAGTCAGAATATGCATCTCTAGTATAAACAGGTTTAAGCCCAAACTACTCGAGCTCAAGCACTGCCATAAACAGTTGCCAGTGCTGATACCTAGAAAGAAGACAACAAAATATAAGATTAGACACAGAGCAATACTCTGCATGCAGTGTGAGTTAGCAAGTGTTCCCAGAGATAAAGTGCAATTAATTTATACCAATGTCCTTAGCCAGTGCACATGGTTTCAAAGTATAAAACATGTTGTGCATTTATGTGTGTGTGTGTGTGTGTGTGTGTGTGAATGTGTGTATGTATATATCAGGCAATTTGATGTGGATTGATAATACATCGATGGACTACACTAACTGGGGATCAAAGATGCCAGATAGCCATGGTTACTGCGTTGATGTAAGATCAGAGAGTGGCTTGTGGTTTACTTCACCATGCAGTACCTACAACAGTTTCATCTGTAAAACTGCCAAAGGTCAGTCACACAGACACACACAAATGCAGTTAAGAAGGATTCACCAGTCTGAATCTGATGCACATAGTCTGAACTTTATGACTTGAGATTTTAAATCATGATGTGTAAACATACTAAGCTGTTTAAATTTTGTTTTGGCTACTGTGATCTTTGGTCTCACTGTAAGTGCCTGTTTTTTTTTTTTTTTTAGTTATACCTCCAACAGAGAAGCAGCCAGATCCAAGTATGTACAGGAATAGTTACTCATCCTCTGAAGAAAAAAAAAACTGAATAATCTAGATGAAAAACATAACAAAAGTAGCTATTGTGTGATGATCCATTAGGAACATCTAGTTGTGTTCTCTGATCATTGATGTCCTCCTCATAACACTCTTCTCTGCTCTGCAGTGCCTCGGGTGGACGATGCCCCACATGGCCATGCTGGCACCGTTATAGCTGTTGTCTTGGTGATTATCGCTGTGGCAGTGCTGGCTGCCTTCCTGTACTATAAAAGGCCATTCAAACCCATGATGAGAGAATTTGTTTGACAACATACTGTACTTACAGAATGCCAGGCAATCAACATCCATTGTCAATGACAAGGGAATGGTTACCAATATTGAAGAGAATGAGTCTGTGTAACACTAACCATTAAATGTACAGTATATGTACGCTCACATATGCTCTACTGAACATGAGTTGCAAGGTTGTAGGAACAAACTGGACACCTCCGGTAAATCTAAAGTGATTTGGCCTAATTGGGTTATCCGGATAAGCAGATGAGAATGGATGGACGGACTGATATTATTCTTGAGATTTTTTTATTCTGAAAAAATTTAAGTTGACATCACAGTAATCGATCATAAAATGTATTCCTAATTTGTGGCTTCTACCAAGCTGTTCTTTATTATAGCATGACGTATGGTCCCTGTGATGGAGTTGCCCTCCAACACGATGTACACAAGTATGGACATTGGTTTCATGATAGTTGATAATCAAATGAAGACACATATGATTTAATTAAATTTTATTGAGTAATATTTATCAGCTTACCAAGAGAGAACCTGCACAGAAAATACAAAAGTTATACAATGTCTAATGAAAGGTGGGAATTTTATCTGAGTAATTAAACTAAAGTAAACACTTACCGATGATTGGATGCAGAGGAAGGCAGCCATGTTGTCTTGCTGAGAAACAGAGGCTGTTTCTCAATTCAGGGGCTGCAGCCCACGAAGTGCGCATTTGTAGGCCGGTTACGTCACTGCGCCGCGACGAGGCTGTCTCAATTCGTGGACTCCTTCTTATGCGGCTGACGAATGTAGTCTTCAAAACCCCGAAAACGAAGGATGCATCTGAGTATCCTTCGCGTCCCACCATATCCCAGGATTCATTGCTCTATGAACAATAAACAGGCGGAGTCTAGTGTTCGGGCCGAGGAATTCGTTTTTAAATGTCGGTATTTTTTAAATATGGACATTTATACTGCAATGAGATGCTAAATAACATGCCAGTTATTAATGATATTGCAGGTAAATATGTGCTTTGAGTATTTACTAAAGAGTAACGTTTATAAAAATACATTGAATTTTGTTAAGAAGTTATACTTCCCGCCAAACTTGTGAATACATGTTCAACGCATTTTCTTTTAGGCATTTGTGGGTGATGTGATACTTGTCGGACAGCACGCTAACACGTATGTAACGTATGAAACGGGGCAGAGCGTGGTCACGCAAACATACGTCTTGCGAAGACTAGACTGTCTCATTTAACAGCCGTGAGATGCAGCCTACCCGGCCTTCGAAGTGTGTGGCCACCGTGGGCTGCGGTCTACGCGGTCTACGTAGGCTGCAGCCCCTGAATTGAGATGCAGCCAGAAAGTGTTCTGTGGAGAGCTTTTATTGGTTGGATTTCCCGCCAAAAATACAGGAAGTGACATCACACCACTCTGGGGTAGGACTATAAAATGCCTGATGGGAATTGTTTGGGCAGAGAGGTTTTTCCTCTGGTGGCAGAGCAGGCAATGCTGAAAGTAGCAGGTATCTTCATGATTGAACTGACAATTGATTTGAGTCTTTTGTGAACTATAGTGATGGCAAACCGAAGCTTTGTGAAGCACTGAAGCTTTCCTCCCAAATGAGTTGAAAAAAGGTTCATTACTCGAAGCTTCATGACACAGTGTACAGTACCGGCATCTGGTGGCCAAAACCATGAAGTGCTTCATGTATCTTGTGGTTTGAAGACAAGGGAACTGTTTTTTACAGCATAAACTGTTTACATGCATAAAAAATTTGACATTTGTTGTTTCAATAAAGGCAACTGATAAGACTACATTGTTTGTTGTGCATGTTTTCCAAATCTAACTGCTGGGTTGAGCAGAATGCTGAGAAAAATGAGTGATGGCTGAATAATAAAATGCATTATATCACAATGTAAACACTGTAAAAAATTCTTAGAAAAAACTTTGAGCAGGTCTTTTGATAACTTATTTATATTTATCACATTGCCTATTTTCCATAGGCAAGGCTCATGTGGGTTTGCTGTATGAGGTAGTTAACAATTTTATGTTCATGGATGTGAAAGAAGTCAGATTGCTTTTTCAGTGGGGCATTGAACATTTTATTTTATGGTGGGTGGTCATGATTGTGAACTTGGATCATGATTGTGAACATGGGTAATGATTGTGCATAACTCAGTTTTTATTCAGGAACAAAAGTTTTTCAACTGTGCTGGGGCTAAGTTGGTTTCTTTTTTTATTAACAATTTCTCCAGCCTTTGAAAATACCCGCTCACATGGGACTGAGGAGGCTGGAGTGCATAAAAACTCAAGGGCAAGCTGTGTGGCACCTGTTAGGCTGCGCATTCATTTGTCCTGGCTCTGGGTCCGCTGGTTGCTCCACCGCCTCTAACAATGGCACAGCATACCTGTGCGCAACATTGTGCAGGACCCCACATGCCCTCACAATACAGCATACTTTCTCTGGCCGATACAGGAGCATTTCCCCCATGAAGTAAATAAATAAACTGAAGTAAATAAATAAAAGCTGAATAAAGCCAACGTACCATGTTTATTCATTTATCTGAGTGTTTTAGGTTTTTACTTTGAAGTGGAAAAAGTCCTGAATGAGAAGGTGATCCCGTTTAAGGTGCTCTAGATAAAAGAATAAAAAAAAAAACCTGATTCGATTATTGGTCGACTAAAGGGAAAATCTGACAAATCAGATTCGACTATGAAAATCCTGTTGAATACACCTCTACCTCATACACCTTTGTTATTTGTTATTTCCATCACCTGTGCCTTGCTTCTGTAATGTCATGGTTAGCCAGAGCTGATCCCTCTGCTGGCTGGTGGCTCTATGGTGGGTGGGGCCAACTCATACAGTTTCCATCCTCTTTAGTATGTGTATTTATATCATTTCATGTATTTACTGTTTGCTTGTCGTAGGAATTCCAAGCACTGTACCCCGTGTGCCTTGCTTCAAATTACCTATCCTGTAACCCCCTCTACTGTTCCTAGTTGTTGTAGGTCTGTAGATTTAGGAACTGTTCGTTTTATTTTTTGTCTAGGTATGTCTGCCCTGACTGTGATGCCTTAAAATTGAACTTTGAAATTGGGGAACATTAAACTCTCTACAGAATATTTGATGGGTTTATCTGTTGTCTGTTATTTCTATTTCTCTCCCTCCCTCTCACTTTCTCTCTAGTACCACCCCTTTGACCCCCGCATTGCTAAAATCATAACTATTGAACTGTTACGTTTGCTGAGGAGTAGGCGTGACACAACTGCAAATGTAAAGAAGTTTAATAACGAAACAATGACAAAACAACTGGCTATAAACAGAAACGCTACACAACGAACGGAAATAGGAGTAACTACATAGAGTACAGGCAACACACTAAGGTGAGTAGGGACATCCAAGTAAATCACAACATAGGTCGAGGCAATAGAACCTAGAACTAAGATCACAGACCCACAGGAAAAACAACGAACACCAATAAAAGAGAAACAACTAGACACATCAACAACGAACACCAATAAAAGAGAAACAACTAGACACATCAATACTTAACGATAAGAGGAAACAGAGAAGGAAAACACTTAAAAACACTTAAGGGGAAAAACACTTAAAATGGCTAGGGAGACTAGACTAGGTGACTAGGAGGACACAGAGAAATACATACTGAAACGAAACCAGAGACACTACATATCAAACAAACAAGCGAGAGCAGAGACAGGACAAATAAGTTCAACCAGAAACCAGGAATACTTAAGAACTACGAAGAACCATGACAGACGAGGGAGCATAGCAAATGACCGACGTTGGTGAATGAGACAGGGGGAACTAAATACACAAGATGGAAGGGAGAAAACGAGACACAGGTGCAAACGTTAATGACTGGGGTGTGACAAACAGACAGGTACCTTACACCGGGGAACTAGGCAGGGCTAGGGCATACGACACAGGACTGGGGCAGGAGGCGGAGCTAGACATGACATGAACTATGAGACTTAGTCAGTGTTGGGTAATCTAAAAGAAGCATTTTTCAACATATATCTCTAGTCTAAATTGTCACGTTACGGTCCCCGACCCCTCCCTCTTGGGCGTGTGTTTACGTCATCTTCGCCTACTCGTCTGCGTCAGTGGATCTCCGTGAGTGCGGTTGCGTCCTGTGATAATCCGTCTCACCTGTGGCCAGAGGTGGGTAGGAAGGCATTACATTTACTCCGTTACATTTACTCAAGTAGCTTTTTGGACAAAAATGTACTTGTAAGAGTAGTTTTAATATGAACGACTTCTACTTTTACTTAGCCCTATCCGGACGGGATTAGTTTTTCAGGGGGACGTCTGTGAAAAATATTTCACCCTTGTACTCAGTGATAAAACTCTTGCATCCGGACAGCAATTGAAAAAACAGGAGGACCCGTGAGTTTTTGGCTTTCTCGGTCACATGATATCGCCTTGTCACGTGATAGCATGTTTAATAATGTCACACTGCCAACTCTGATGATTCCTTTTTAACTTTTAACTTTACTACTGTTCAGTTCAGCATTTAAGATCTCCGTTTAAGTTAAGCTATTTTGTTAAACCAATACAGAAAACACATTATAAAAAATCGCTAATGAATGTAAATAGCTAAATAAATCCGTTAAATAAAATAAAATAAATCCATTAAAAAATCCAGTAAATCCATTTTCGCTCGCCGCTGTCTTTACGTGGATCTCCGTGAAAACGCGCGCCCAACGTGTAACTACGGTGCGTGGCAGTGGACATATAGCTGTTTTATTAAACGCGAGGTGATGTCTGCATGTATAAACTCAGACATGTGGATCCGGACGGGACTAAAATTACCAGACGACCACGGAGTACAGCGAAAAACAGTAGGTAATTCCGCCTGTAATTTTCTCTGAGGACGTCTGAGAAAAACACGGACATGCTCGTTCCGGACGGGATTAAAATCACAGAGGACCCCCCGTAAAAGAGAAAATTACCCCAGGACCCCCTGAGAAACTAATCCCGTCCGGATAGGGCTTTTTACTCCGTTACAATCGGATTTGCGCCGCCGCGCGCTACCGTTACTTTCGTTTTGTAAATAATTCATCTTTTCAGTGAGACTGACCAACGTCTCGTCGCCTGAGTATGAGTGACCAATCAAATGAAGCCGGTCAGTCACGTGATCACATACGCAAACTTTCTCCACCGGTAGCAAGAAAGAGAAAAACCTCCCGAGCATCCCTGACCTCACAGCCAATGTTTACATTACAAACGTGTAAAAAAGACAGTTGTGTCTGCCAAAACGTGTGGACATTTCAGCCTACAAGAAATCAACATCAAATTTGAGGAAACACGATGCGATAAGTTTGCTGTATGTATAATTTTGTCTAATGCGATATCTCTGAGGTATACGTTTGTATGATGTAATCAGGGGCGGACTGGGGAGAAAAAGTGGCCTGGGAGTTCCTGACAGACTGGCCCACTATATATATATATATATATATATATATATATATAATATATATATATATATATATATATATATGTGTGTGTGTATACTATATATGAATCTATACATGGCACGTAGTGTATATGACGGCGTTTATTGTCATATGGACAATATTAATTCCAGCAATAATATGATTACAAAGCCACATAGTGGCTTTTAAATAGTCCACCATAAGACCACCAAACAAGTTGTTAAATAGTCCACCATAAGACCACCAAACAAGTTGTTTTACGCAAAGTGCATCCTAAAGAACAACCTACAACTCTAACGTGGGTATTTCTTCCTCTTACCTATTTGTGGTGGTTAGTTTTAATCTAAGAATTTCAATAGCTTTAAAAAAGACAGTGCACAGTGCTCTGCCTTGAAGACCGCCACTTGCGTCCGTGTTAACCGTGTTAAGGTAATTTGCCTTAGACGTTGCAGAGGCGACAGCAGTACATTTAAAATAACATGTTATCTACAATTTAAACTGCTGTATGTTTTCGTAGTCCAGCCCGTATTTTCTGGGACAAGTTAGTTTTTTTCTGATCTCCGCTGCATACTGTCAGCCCGCACCAGCTGGCCCAGTCCGCGGCCCGGTCTAACTCATTCATGTGTTTACAGGCTCAGTCCCCGGCCCGGTCCAACTCGTTCATGTGTTTACAGGCTCAGTCCGCGGCCGCGCTGAGCAGGTTAGTCTGACTGGAGCGGGGGAGGTAATAACACCGTTAAACAGCAGCGTGACTACGGGCCGCAGTGTGCGGCAGTGGCTCCACCACGGGCCGGGTTAAACCACTGGCGGCCAGCGGCCCGGCGGCCCACCGGCCCACTAACCCATCGGCCCACCGGGGAAATCCCCGGTAGCAATGTATGCCAGTCCGCCCCTGGATGTAATTATTAAATGTAACGCAGTGCAATACTAAAAACCAATTCACACTCTGAGTGTACACACTAGCAATATATGATGATTTAGTTGAACCAAAGTTTGCTACAAATTGATTCAGTTAGCGTCAAAATGTAGCTACACGTATTGGCTGACAGTCTCATCAGTTAGTGCCTTTGTGGAACACATTAAAGTTACACAGGCCTAATAATTAGGAACAAACAAAAATACAAATAATTTATAATGAATAAATTTTATATTTATTTATAATAAATCATTTTTGTTATCATTAAAAGTCATTGTTTCCAGTAACTCAATTTCCCATGATGTCATTTATTGACACGAGACAGTACTCGTGCATTTACTCACTACTTGAGTAGCTTTTTATCAAAGCACTTTTTTACTTTTACTCAAGTATATTTTTGGATGCATACTATTACTTTTACTTGAGTAACATTTGGTTCAAGTAACAATACTTTTACTTGAGTAAAATTGTTGAATACTCTACCCACCTCTGCCTGTGGCTCATCTCGTCATCATGTGGGGTTTATGTAGTTTGTCTATTTAATGTGCGTTCGCGCAGTGTCTTGTGCTCGTCGTTGTTTGAGTCATTCATGTGTCTGTTTGTTTGAATGTTATACGTGCGCTGTCTGCGCTATAATTGTAATAAAAAGTGACGTCTGCGAAGAGGATTCTGTCTCGTCCGTTGCCACCATGCCACCTCCCCTGTCCAGCACCGCAAGGCCACGGTGACTCCTGAGATGATGGAGCAGGACCCCGTGTGTGCCTTCATGCTCCGTCAGGCTCGGGAGTCTGACTGCCCGGAGAGGACGGAGTACTTCCGCGAGACCGCAATGCGGATGTGGAAGAAGCGTCACCCCTCTCCCTCCAGAGACTTTTCACCTTTGCGGGTAGGCTCCCTCGAGCTCTGCTCCACAGAGAAGACTCTCAAGAGCAAGTTCGAGGGGGCGGACTCTCCAGGCGAGGATGAGGAGGAAGAAGAGGGCCATCCACCCTCTATATGCTCCGCGCCCACTGTGGATTACGGTGAGGAAGAGGAGGAGGAAGAGGACTACCCTCCGTCCGTGTGCTCGGCTCCCACCGTAGACTACGGTGGGGAAGAGGATGAGGACTACCCTCCGTCCGTGTGTTCTGCTCCCACCGTGGACTATGGTAGCGAGGAGGAGGAAGAAGAGTCCTACACGGAGGAGGAGGAGGGGTCCTATACAGGGTCAGAGGAAGAGAGTCTGCCCCCCCTCGGAGCTCTCCAGCGGGACTGAGAAGGGAAGGCGGAGTCCAGATGTGGGCCCATTCCTCGACCGCTCCGGGGAAAGCGATATGGTCTACTCCCGGGGTGGCAGCCCGGAGCAGCCCATGAGCTGGAGTCGGGGCAGTGAGGCGATTGAGGTCGATGAAGATGCCCACACTGCCGGCTCCAGAGGGCGGTCGCGAGGCGTGTTTACGTCGTCTGCGTCTACTCGTCTGCGTCAGTGGATCTCCGTGGGTGCGGTTGCGTCCTGTGATAATCCGTCTCACCTGTGGCTCGTCTCGTCATCACGTGGGGTTTATGTAGTTTGTCTATTTAATGTGCGTTCGCGCAGTGTCTTGTGCTCGTCCTTGTTTGAGTCATTCATGTGTCTGTTTGTTTGAATGTTATACGTGCGCTGTCTGCACTATAATTGTAATAAAAAGTGATGTCTGCGAAGAGGATTCTGTCTCGTCCGTTGCCTTCCGCGGATCATTACATAAATGTTGCTAGAGATACTTTATTTCAAGACTTAATCAACTTAAAATTTATTTATACATTCATTTTATTTATGCATTTGTTTATGCTTCCATTTGGACAGATCATACTGAACTCTGGGCTGTCTTACCATAGCTACTGTCATGAAAATTTATCAGGACTTGTGTAGTTAAAAGAGAAATGTATTTACAATGTAAATAAGCATGAGAGTTCACTCTGAAACAAAAAATCTGAGGAGAGAAAGCAGTTCTCACCTTTATAGTGCATCCGGAAAGTATTCTTCACTTTTCTACATTTTGTTACGTTACAGCCTTATTCCAAATTGTATTAAATTAATCTCTTTCCTCAAAATTCCACACAAAATTCCACCCCATTATCACCATGTGAAAAAAAGTTTTCTTGAGAGTTTTGAAAATGTATTAAAATTAAAAAACAAAGTAATCATTTACATAAGTATTCACAGACTTTGCTTAATACTTTGTAGAAACACCATTGGCAGCAACTACAGCCTCAAGTCTTTTTGAATATGATGCCACAAGCTTGGCACACCTATCTTAAGGCAGTTTTGCCCATTCTTCTTTGCAGTACCTCTGAAGCTCCATCTATAAACACACATACTCCCTGGGCCATATTCATTCCTAAATTTAAACATAATATTAAAGAAGGTTGGAATAAATGAACCACGGTGTGATATAAATGTCTGTTGTGGGACCAAAGTCAGGCAGCTTTTCAAACAAAATGTGACACTCCATGTGACAAAATAAAATTATATGTCAATGTCCAACAGTTGTCCAAGTGTCTGTGCATGAATGTGTGTGTGCTCGAACGCCCATGCTCTGTCTTCTCTCCCTTTAATGCACCCAGGGATTTAGTCCCCCAGGGGGATGTAGAGAGTACAATGTGCGCAATTGGCTGCCGCTCCTCGCCAGTGTGTGTAATTGGTGATGTAAGACTTGTACCTGTGTTAAATAAATTGTAAAGCAACCTTGGGTATCTTGAAAGATGCTATATAAATCGAATATTAATTCATCCAGAAGCATCAGGGGGTTATTAGGAGGCAGTCAAAAGTGCTGAGAGAAACAAGATTTATTCATGAGGGTCTTTAACATGATCCATTGTCATAACCAGAGAGCAGTCAGACACAGAAACAAATATATTACAATATTATAAATACAACAATACAATACATAGATTTCTTAGACATTATAATACAAAAAATAAACTGAATAAACCTTGCCAGGATACATACACCAACATGAACACCGGGGCTGCATACTAAAGAAAGATCAGCAAACACATGGGTTTAAATACACAGAAAATCAAAGAGACTAAACCAGGGACAGATTAAATGAATTACAAGGTACGGGGTTACAAAATACCAGGTGGGGAAAACCAGAATGAAAGCAAAATCACATGGAACATCAAGCAGACTCAACAGACAAATGGGAGGGAGAGCCAGACATGACCATCACTAATAATAATAATAATATTAATAATATTAATAATATAATATTATTATTATTAGGTTACATTTGTATAGCACCTTTACCATGTATTTAAAACTAAAGAAAATGTAAAGCATCACAGAAAAAAGTGAAATGCAAGGGTGTGTGGCAGAACGGTGTAACGTATTGAACAGGCAGAGAGGGATCCAAATGCGGAAGAACACCGCTTTTATTGAAATGAGACGCTGGTACAAACAATGGCAGGTGAATCACGAGTACTAGGATCAGTAGTAACAGCGTTTTCTTGGCGTGGTCAGGACGGTCCAGGGTCATACCGGGGGAGCAGAAGTCAGAAGGTACAGAGGGATTAGGCAAGAGACAAGGTCGGGGACGTAAGCGAGGGTCAGAACACAGGAGAGCAGACAGGATATAGAAAGGCTTGGTACGCGGCATGAGTCGGCAATACTTCGCGATGGAGACGTGCTGGTGAAGTGCTTAAGTAAGGCTGAAGGGGGCGTGGTAATGAGGGGCAGGTGAGGCTGATAAAGGAGGATCAGGTGGCATTCCTGACAAACGGCAAGGCGAGAGCAGGCTTTCAACATTTTACGTGTTTAGCTGTGACGCCGGAGGCACTTAGCACTAGCAGAGATATTTAAACAAAACACCTATGAGGACACATACCATCTTAAATACATACACACTTAAATACATAAACAAGACAAAAGTGCAACACAACATTAACAAGACAAGCAACAGGTGACATGAATAACAAATACAAACAGTGATGGCTTAGTTACCTTGAAAAAGTCCTTTAAGAAGTAACTTACTTATACTGGACTATAATTGAACGCAATTTCCTATAAGTCTTACGGCAGACACTGCACGCTTAAGGACTTGTTATACTTTCGCTTTTGACCATAGCGCTCGATTCCGCACACTGCGCGCAAACCTATGAGAATGGCGGAAACATTTATACTTGACGCGTCATTCTTTGCAATGTTCTCCGTACCGATATGTGGTTGGATAAATCTAGGGCAACCAATCTTACGCATGCGTAATACATGTTGGTTATGTGTGCAGCGAAGTGTGCATCATCGGACGTAAGACTTGCAGGAAATTGCTTTCAATTACACGCATGCGTAGTCCAAATCAAATAGGGTAGTGACAAGTGACAAGTGCCTTTAATTGTCGCATAGGCCAAATGTCAATCCCAAAGTTGCTAGAAGAAAGCAAAAATATATATTTTTACTAAGGAAAACGTTTATATTTATTAATAACAATTAAAATAAATCAAAGCAATTGCAGTGGAGGAAAATGGCAATAACCTAATATGTGAAAATTGCAGCATAATCTCAGACTCTTCATGTACATGTAATATATCCTTAGTCTGTGCTGTGTAATCTTTTTTTCATAAAAAAACTATTGTCAACTCAGCCATAGAGCTTGATGCTAATTCTGAAAAACTCAAAATTCAAAATGGATTACAGTGTGGAATGTGTTATAGCAGAGGTAAACAATTTCATGAAATCATTGTGATGGGCAGTGGCCAATCTCGTCATTTGGGATCACATGTGACTTTGCTATATAGCAGGGGTACTCAACTGGCGGACCGCGGTCCGGATCCGGACACGAACACATTCCTGTCCGGACCCAATCTCATTCCTGATTAACTGGATACGGACCAAAAAAAAAACCGGAGCATTTATTTCAGGGCTCTTGAAAAAACACTCCGTCACGAGTGTTACGTTCGCCACCCCGCTCAACAACTTACGTTCGCCACCACAAAAGTCTCTCCACAGTTAGGTGATAACACTTACAAAACTTACTTGAATATAAAGTTTTGAGCCCTATTCAGATTGCATTAATTTATAGGAAGATATTTGTTAATGAAACCTCAGTGGTGAAACTTGCATCTGGATGACATAAAAATTATCATACAGTATGAATATTGTGAACATAAACAACCATTTTACTTTTAGCTTTACAGCATTAAAAATTTTTATTTTTCTGCTCCTCCAACTAACATATGGAATGGACGGGTTTAACCAATTAAATGGCAGAGTGAATCTTCACAAGCATCCATTTTTCATTCAGAAATCTAAGACACTAAGTACTGCTAGTAACAGTGGTAAAAAATATTTTCCCCAATGCAAGGTAACATTTGTCTAGAATAATTGTGCATATTTGTCTCCAGACAGAATTAAATTCAAATATGTAATTGAGCTGAGTGGTGAAAATCCACAGGTAATCCAGTCTGTAATTTTCTCACGGGAAGTGGGATGGAAATAAATCACAGTAAAGCATCTGAAAAATAAGTTGTTCCGCAGGACGCATGTAAATTAGTCATGTCTGAATAGAATGGATGATACTTTCAGCACTAAACAAATATGTAGGCCATGTTAATATTACTATTGAGGTGAAGTTTTTATTTTTTTATATTTATCACTCAATAAATTTATCAATACTTTCTTGTACAAGTGAATGAACAGGTCAGCTATGATTTGTTGGTCGTTGAATTTCTTTAAAAGGTTTTGATGTTTTTCAGACAGATGTTTGGTTAGCTTTTATGCTTTGCCTTCCTTTGTGAGATACACTTTAAAACAGTGCTTGTACAGTGCTGCTGTGCTTAGTGGGCTTACCCTTTTATAAGACACAATATCTCCATATTCCACTTTGTTTCTCTTCTTTGTCCGTGACTTCAGGTGTTGCAGAAGCTTCTGTTGTTCCTTCAGTTCTAGTCTCTGAACAAAACAAAATGATATCACACATCAGTGTGCACATCAACAGCATTATGCATACAGAGACACATTCCTATTACCCAGAATGAATAGTATAATAATAATATAATAATAATAATCTTTATTTGTATAGCACCTTTCATACATACATGCAACTCAAAGTGCTTTACAGAATAAATAAAAAGAAACAATAAAAGGAAGCAAAAATAAGACAAAAAGAAAATGTTATGTGGTGCGTCCTATTTTTGCTTTATAAACTAACACCAGACACACAAACCTTATTTGGAGGGTTTATTCTGACTGCTACACATATGTAAGAGTAGCGGTCGGAAGGGGCTACAAAATGAAAGTGATGTGTACACTTTAAATTACTAAAACAAAATAAAATACAATCAAAGGAAATACGGTAATGGTTTTTACCCTTATACAACCAATGGCCTCTACCTCTGCCGGATAGCCACTTCCAACACCACGTTGTCTGGATGATTGTTCAAACGGAGCTCTATATCACACTGCTGAATCCATACTCGCAAATCGCGCTGTGTAACTTCCTACTCTTGCCGGTACCAACCAACAGAACAAGGTGTGTCAAAATAAAAGCCCATATTAACTTATGCACAGAAGGGAAGAAAATAAAAGTCATGTTCCACTTGGCCACAGTTAAAAGAAATTTAAAGATAAAAAGGAAACAAACATAATAAAATAATGGCAAAGTATAGTACTGTATAGTGTGCATCACTAGTTTAGACACCTTTCTGTTGACATAAAGTCAGATATGTCACTGGTTGCCCCCTACTGGTTGCCTCCGTCCACAGCGGCAGCTGTCCGGTTGTTGTGTTGTTGTGTTCATCCCTCAGGTGGGTGGAGCCCACGATCCGTCTCATCTGAGGGTCGTTTGTTTGTCTATATATGTCTTGTCTTTGTACCAGTTGACCGCTGGTCATTGTATCTTTGATTCGGAGCATGTCACAGGTTTTTGGTTTGCGCACATTCTCCATTAAACCATACTTTTTCCCTGAGACTTGGCGTGATCGCTTCCATTTTGTTTTGCACTCCCTGCCCATCACAGAATGACCAGCCGCTTTCGGAAGCGGCCAGTCTCCTTTTCTTTCTCCTGCGTTCGTGGTCATGTCTTGTGGTAAGTGTTTGTCTGCGTGGTGTGTGTATGTTTTATGTTTCATAAGAGAGTGAGCTGAGTCGGTCTCCACTCGTCCCGCTATGTTTAAATGTTTGTTCGTCTAGTGTATTTTATGTAACATGGCGAGGATTAGAGTCTGTGACCTCCATAAGGCTCCTCTTTTTATGAACATGCATTGCATTTTTTGTTATGAAGTGTGTGGACAGTGGGACCGAAGTGTGCTGCACGCACACGTTAGAATGTTGTGTGTGTGAGACGCGAGAGCCTCGTCATTGTCGCCTCGCTCTCCGTGTTGTCTGAGTTGACTGTTGTGAGCAACTGCGAGCCGGAGAGGCGCGTCCCTGTAAACCGTGATGCGAGTATCACTCGCCTTTGTCACCTTGCTCCCCGTGTGCTCCGTGTTGGAAGTAGGGAGCGACTGTGAGCCGGAGTGGGTGTGTCGCGGTTTGCAGAGCACGCGTGTGTGGGCCCTGTCCATTTCTCTTTTGTCTTTTCGTGATTCGGGAGAAACACAGGGATGAACACAAACACAGGCACAGACACACACACAAATGGAGCCAGGCTTCGTGCCTGTAGGAGGGCTGTCAGAGGGGATAACGCTCCCAGAGCTGCAGTGGGTGGTCCTCCTCCCTTCCTTGCCGCAAACCTTCCGCTGGGTGCAGCGCGGCTGGCAAACGCCCTTGCAGCCCTCTCGGTGGGCACGCTACCAGTCTCTTTGGAAGCCCTTGGGGGGCGAACCGCAGGGTAGGCCTGTCGATGCTCGTTATCCTCCCTCTGAGGACCCCACCAGGGAACTTCACCTCCTCCCGGCGATTGCTCCCCTAGTCTGGCGGTGTGAGTGGTGTCTTCTATCTCCATCTCCTGCTCACCGCCTGAGCTCCATCTCATGGGCTCTACCGGGGTCTCACACCGGGAGTAGTCTATTACGCTCCCCTCGGATGGATAGGGAGAAACACCCTCCCTCTGGCCTCTCTTCCCTCTCACGGTCTCATTGGAGTACTCCGAGGGATGCGGGCTCATGTCCTCCTCCTCTGTGCATGGCTTACCATCCGATTACTCAGACGGAGGCTGGCTGCCTTCCTTACCCTCACACTCTGTGAGGTCTGAGTACTCAGTAATGGAGTACAGTAATCGAGGAGGGCTGATGTCTTCTTGATCTGGATTGATAGAAAGTTCTCATTCCCATTTAGCTATCGGAAGGGAGATTGAGTCATCAAATTTTAACAATAATTTATACAGTTTTGATAATAATTTAGGAGTACATAGATTAAAAAATTCAGTTACCCATGTTGATATTTCCAAATTCATGTCACGTAGGGCTACGCCCCCCTCTCTAGCTGTCACTAAGGTCCCCTGCTCCTCGTGTCTGTGTGGTTCCCTGCTTGTCTGTTCACATGGTTTTGTTCCGTCTGCCACGCCCGTGTCATTAGTGTCTCCACCTGTGTCTTGCTAGTTCTGTGTATTCATAGTCCCAGTGTTTCCCTTGTCCCTTATCGAGTATCTTTGTGCTCTTGTTGAAGTTACGACCTCTGTTTGGTAAATCTGTTGTTTGTGTTTTGTTCTGTTATCCGTTGTTCTGTGTTACAATTCAGTTGATTGTGGTTAAATCTCTTTTGAATTATGGATTTCAATTGTTGATATTCATGAAATCTACTGTTGTTCATATTCTGATATAAGTTCCTGAAATGTGACAAAGTTTCCATCTTTAATAACATGTTCTAAATTTTTTATTCCCTTATCATGTCATGATGTGAAATGTAGTACTTTCTTATTCTGACAAATGGATTGTTCCAAATGGGTGTTAGTTTGCATGGGATGAGTGGGGACTGAGTTAATTTTAGAAATCCCCACCAGGCTGTCAGTGAAGTATTTATGCTAAGGCTTTTAGAACAGTCATGACGCTTAATATTAGAGCTAATGTATGGTAGTGTCACATAGGGCTACGCCCCCTCT
Organism: Brachyhypopomus gauderio; assembly: GCF_052324685.1. Taxonomy (NCBI): domain Eukaryota; kingdom Metazoa; phylum Chordata; class Actinopteri; order Gymnotiformes; family Hypopomidae; genus Brachyhypopomus; species Brachyhypopomus gauderio. The sequence continues at coordinate 15,732,027 of NC_135224.1, read as the reverse complement.
CCTAGCTGTCACTCCGGTTTCCCTGTTCCCTCGTGTCTGTGTTGTTCCCTGATCCTTGATCCCGCCCAGCATGTCTGTTGCCCTGGTTTCCCCTTGTCATCAGTGTTGTCACCTGGTCCTAGTCTAGTTCTATGTATTTATAGTCCTTGTATTTCCCATGTCTGTATCGGTTGTTTTGTGTTCCATGCCTCGTTGTTTCCCCTGCAAACTCCGTGTGTTCCTGCCTGGTCTGTGAGTCCTCCTTGTTGTTATTCGTCATGTCTATTTATATCTCTTGTCCTGATTGCCCTCCCGTTATGACCCATGCCCGTGACTACGACTCTGTTTATGGAATTCCCTTGAATAAATCTCGCTCTTCTCAGCGTTTGTGTCCGCCTCCCTGCTCTGCGTCAAGCAGATCATTACAGGTAGGTCTGAGAGTTTTATGTTCCTACAGAATGCTTGTTCTAGGTCCAACCATGGACTGTCTATTAAGTCATATTTGATGCATTTTAAAATGTACTGTAATCTATTGGCTAAGAAATAATGACAAAAAAAATGGTAGTTCTAAGCAACCATTGAGTTTTGGCTTTTGCGAATGTAACAGGTGAAGCCTGGAATTGGTTACGAGTGGGTTGTGAGTCGTGACGGCAACCGTAGTCAGTGTGGGTGGGTGTTCACTTAGCATATATATATATACGTACGGTGGTGCTGGGGGTAGGCATATCCTCACTCTGTTGTGGTATCTTTTGACTGGGCTGAGTCATTGAACGGTAGGTTGCTTTTAAAGGTGGTGTACTTTGGGGTTGGGATTTTACATTAATGGGTAATGTCCCTGTGCAGGTTTGCTGGTTCATGCAAGCTTCTCTTTTCCACTCCGTTGACGGTGCGTTAGTGCAAAGCTCCCTAAAATGGCTTAGACATTGTAGCCGTTTTGTAACGATCTGCGTGAGGCAGAACAGGGAGGCGAACACAACAACAACACAGACACGAGGAACAGGGAAACCGGAGTGACAGCTAGGAGAGGGGGCGTAGCCCTACGTTTGTTGTGGCTTCACGGCAGCTTATTACGTCTGTAACCTGGTTGTGCTGGAGCAGCACCTATACGGAGGTAGGTACGCGGTATTCCTCATAGTTTGTTGGTTATTGGTGGTTCATGCAGCTAATAGTTGTTCATTGTAGGAGTAACGTGGGTTGGCGCAACAGCTAACAGTGTGTGAGCTGTGTATAGCAGCGGCCGAAGGTCCTGTGTGAGCGTCGCCAGTGACTGGTCCGGGTTGCGATTGGAATGGGCGGGCCTGGAAGCAGCTATTCGTCAATTCGTGTTTTAACAAGAAATATTTTAATACCTACCTAGTGAAATTAGAGTCGCTGCTGTTTTGTTTTGGCTGCGTTGGATATGCAGTTGGTTAGGTTTCTTGTTTGTTTCTCTTTGGTTCTCTACTTACTTTTATTTATCGTATTGTGTAATTTGTTTGTTTTCTTTTGCTGCGTTTGATACGCCATTGGACGAGTTTCTTGCATTTCCATTTGGTTTCTACTTTACTTATTTTTATTTATCGTGTTGTGTAATCCGTTTCTTGGTTGTTTTGTTCTAGTTGACGTGATTATATTTTTCATTTGATGATTAACTGATGGTTTGATGTTGTTTTGTTCTGTTTAACTGATTTATTGTTTTATTTACTTTGGCAGCAGTTTTTGGTTTAGAGTGGGATTGTTTTTAAAGCATTTTTATTAATTTGTTTTCTGGAAAATATTGACTGCAGGGTTTCCTGTGGGTCTAGAGGTCAGAGCCATTGTATATCCTAACTGTGTCGCTTCTTTTTGTAGGACATCTGGATGTCCGTTCACTCATGGTTTGGCACCTTACTTGCGGTGGTGTGAGTTCACGTGTATTGCACTTTTGCTTGTGTGTGTGTGTGTGTGTATTGGAGACTTTAGAATATAGACAGGGCTAGACCGCTAGTTCTTGGACACCCACGGCCGGTAGGCCAGTTCATTGGAGCTCCTGTATGTTTCTTTACTATTCTTTTTCTGTATTGTGTTGTTGATTTTGCTTTTTTATAATATTAATAAATGAAGTGATTTTATGGATTGGTTGTGAATAAACCTTTGATTACCTCAATCCGCATCTCTGGATATTTATTCAGGTTTACCTGTGTGCCTAGGTGCCTTTATTGGCTTAGATCAGGGATGCACAACTGTAAGGAGGAGCCGGGCCACAAATAAAGTTAAAGCTGCTCGATGGGCCACCATGGGGTAGTGATTGTATTTTGTTGATGGGGGGGTGGGGTGGCGAGTGTACAATGGAGACAAATTAGGTATTATATCGTGATCGATTCTTAGTGTTGATTTGTAACTCCCGCAGTAGCCCCACTCAAAAGTAGCCCAAAAACAACACTGTTGGTTCGTTGTTCAAATTCAGGCACGAAGCCAGAAGGCGGGCCAAATTATTTATCAACCGGCGGTCTGCAACGGAGGCGCCGGCGGGCCGCAAATGGCCCGTGGGCCGTATGTTGTGCACCCCTGGCTTACATCAATATATGTCCTGGGGTGAAATTCCCCAGGTGGCGTAGTCGGGTTTGCTGTATTACTACAGGCCACACAAAGTTTCAGTTATTCTTTTTTTTTTTTTTTTTTTTTTAACATTTTATAATTGTATATTTATTGGGTTTTATAATTAACAGAGGGAAACAACAACAGAACAACAACAAATCAGAAAAGGAAAAGAAAAAAAAGAGTAATGTAGAATAAAATAAAATAAAATATAATAAAACAAAAACATACGTTCATCGCCACTATGATATATGTAATTTGACATTATTGCAAAATGCTCAAGAATGAGTGAAAGGGTATGGTAAAAAAGTGTTAGGTGGTAATTACATAGAAATTACAATGCAAGCAGGGGTACAGATGAGGTGCAAGAAGAAAGATCATAAATCCTCCAACACTTTCCAAACTGGTGACCATATTTCAGAGAATTTTTGTTGTCTATTATGCATTTCAAACGTGAGTTTTTCTAGTGGAAAGACATTCGACAGTTGTGTCAGCCACATCTTGGCTGTTGGGACAGTTGGAGTTATCCAGAGCAGTAAAATACATTTCTTTGCTAGGTATGACAGTGAACCCATCAGGTAGGCTTGGTTTCCATTTAGCACCCCATTGGGATCATGAGCCAAAAGATACAAACATGGTGACATGTGGAAATGTTTTCCTAACATCTTCTGAGTGACCTGATGAACATCCTTCCAGAATACTTGGATTTTAGTGCACTCCCAGAACATGTGCATAAATGTACCTGCATCAGACATAGTGGAGATGGGTTTCTACACATCTTATACAGACGTGAGGGTGTTAAATAAGATCTAAAAAAGAATTTGAAATTCTGTTCTTGGATGTTAATGGAAGTGCAACTAGGAAATATTTTCTTATGCATATTATTCCAAGAGTCATCGTCAAATTTAATAGAAAGATCTTTCTCCCAGGTCTGTCTCAGTGGATTGTAACATGGCTCATTGACATCAGAGAGTGTAGAATACACATACGATATTTTACACAGACGAGGATTTGGCTTAATAAGAACATTTTCTATGTCATTCAACTCCGTTCGGAGTTTGGTTTCTTTAGAGCATATGAAGTGACGTACCTGAAGGTATTTATAAAAATCTGATTTGGGGACCTTAAACTGTTCTGTTATCTGCTCAAAAGACATTAGACTTTGTCCGTATATGTAGGATAGATCTCTTATTCCAGATTTGACCCATGTATGTAGTCCTATAGACCTTAGTTGAGAGGGGAAGTCTGGGTTATGGCAAATTGGAGAGTGCAGTGAGATATTTTTGGGGATTTTTAGATATTGTCTAATGTCTTTCCAGGCCAAGAGTGTGTTATAAACGGTGTATTTGTCTTTTAAACTGTGACATTTTTCTAAATTGTTTATAAATGGGAGAGATTTTAATTCCAATGATTTGCAGGACAAAGACTCGATTTCAACCCATTTACAATCATGTATATCTAAGAACCAAGATAACATTTGTATAATTTGTGCTGACCAGTAATATAGTTGGAAGTTTGGTAAGGAGGCCCCTCCCTGGTTTTTCGTTTTAGTGAGTATTGAGAACCTGATTCGAGGTTTTTTCTTATTCCAAATATATTCCGCTATTCTGGAGTTTATATTCTTGAAAAAACTAGCAGGTATGTAACACGGGAGAGTTCGGAAAAAATAATTAAGTCGAGGCAGGACATTCATTTTAATTACATTAATTCGGCCAAAAAAGGAATTTGGGAGAGCGGTCCAGACACGCAAATCCTGCTCGATTTTGTCCCAAAGTGGCGTATAATTGGTAGTGAATAAGTTGTTCAAATTGGGTGTAATTACTATGCCGAGGTATTTAAATCCAGTGTCAGAGATATGGAAGGGAGTTATCTGCCGTATATTGTCACTTTGTGAGATATTGATTGGTAGGGCCAGCGATTTATCCAGGTTAATTTTATATCCAGACACTGAGCTATAGTCAGAGATCAAATCTAAGACTATTTTAACAGAAGCGTTTGGATTGGACAAGTATAGAAGGACATCATCTGCATAGAGGGAGACACGATGGTCTTCTCCACCAATCTTGATGCCTGTGAGGCGTGTACTATTTCTGATTGATTGGGCCAGAGGTTCAATTACCAGACAAAAAAGAAGTGGAGAGAGCGGACAGCCCTGACGACATCCCCTGCTCACTGGGAACATATCTGAATGAAAATTATTAGTATTGACCACTGCGTTTGGATAAGAGTAAAGCGATTTAATCATATTTATAAAAGACGAACCCAAATTAATTTTCTTTAGTACCGCAAATAAGAAATCCCAGTGAACCCTGTCAAAAGCTTTTTCTGCGTCGAGAGAAACAATAAGAGCTGGAACTGGATTTCTGCTAAGGTGATCTACAATGTTTAGAGCACGGCGTACATTATCTGAACCATGACCTCACGAATCCTGTTTGATCTGGATGTATCAAGCGTGGCAGCAGGGCATCCAGTCTGCATGCAAGGACCTTGGCAACAATTTTAAAGTCCACATTCAATAAACTGATTGGTCGATAAGACGAACAGTCCAATGGGTTTTTATCTTTTTTTAAAATAAGAGAGATGGAGGCAGTCTTCCATGAATTTGGTATGACATTGTGTTCGTATATATGATAGAGGGCGGGCATGAGTATAGGTTTTAGTTCGGGCCAGAACTTCCTGTAGTACTCTACGGGATACCCGTCCAATCCTGGGGCCCTCCCGGTGGGCATTGATTGAATTGCATCCCAGACCTCTCTCTCTGTGAACGGGGCACTAAGGGTTGCTTTTTCAGATTCTGTAGCCGATTGTAAGGAGATCTTGTCTAAATAATTTTCACTGTTCCCATTGTTTGGAGGCGGACACGAGTAGAGATTTTTATAAAAATTTGTGAATGCTTCATTAATTAAATGTGGGTCGTATGTAATGCTCCCATTATTTGTCCTAATTGCTTTGATGGATTTCATGGTCTGTTCTGCTTTTAGTTGGGAAGCCAATAGTTTACTTGATCTGTTGCCATATTCGTAAAATTTCTGTTTGGTTAGGAAAAGGAGTTTCTTTATATAATCTGTGTAATTGAGATTGAACTGTGTCCTGATTTTGGTTAATTGATTCCAATTCTTTGTGGTGGGTGTGTGTTTATGTTGACGCTCCAAGTGTAGTAGTTTAGCCTCCAGGGCGCGTTGCTTTGCTTCTCGCGATTTTTTAATAAAAGAGCTCTGGCAAATTATTTGCCCACGAATTGTTGCTTTGGCTGCATCCCAAATAGTGCCCGGGGATACTGGGGAGTGTTGATTATCTGACCAATAATTCTTCAGTGAGTCCCGAATTGATTCACAAAAAGCATCATTGTTCAACAAAGACAAATTTAACTTCCAGTTTTTTGTTTTTGGTGAGGATACATAAAAGTTGCAGTTTAAATAGACTGGACTATGATCAGAGAGCAGAATGGGTCCAATCTCACATGCTGTTACTGTGTGGATATGAGTGGTATGCATAAAAATATAATCTAATCTGGAGTATAGTTGATGAGGATTGGAATAAAAAGTATAATCTCTCGTCAGAGGGTGGTGCTCTCTCCACACATCAATCAGCCCAGTATCTTCACAGAGTTTTTTAAGTATTTGGGGGGATTTTGGATTCGTCGATGGTGAAGGTGATGATCTGTCCAGTGCATCATTAAGAACGCAGTTAAAATCGCCAGCCAGAAGACCAAATTCTGTACAGTGTTGGTTAAATAGTAAAATGATATGTGACATAAACTGAGGACGGTCTTCATTTGGAGCATACACATTCATTATGGTAATAGTTTCCCCCAGAATTGAACCGATAATTAAGATGAAACGGCCTTCAGGGTCTCTTATTTCAGAATCGAGAATAAACGGAATATTTTTGTTGATGAGGATAGCCACGCCCCTTTTGTTAGATGTAAAGGAGGAGAAGTAAACTTGTCCTACCCAATCACGTTTAAGTTTGGCATGTTCTTTGTCCGTAAGATGAGTTTCTTGAAGTAATCCTATTGACACTTTATCTTTCTTTAACAATGTTAAAATCTTCTTCCTTTTGATAACATTACCAATACCCTTATCATTAAATGTTACCATCCTTAGGGCATCATTCATGATGAGTATAAAATAAAAGCAGAACAAAAATAATGATGCATGACCAAAACAATTTGTGTGGCGGTAAACTGAACATTTTTACAAAGAAGGAAAAAAAGGATGAAATAACGTAGCAAAAACCCAGGCCCACCCCCCCAGCTCCGTCCCCAATTGACGGAGCAGAAAAAAACGAATCTAGTTGGTCACCCAAGTTGGACATGTCCCGAAAAAGTCAAGTCAGTCCACAAGAACTAGCTACAGCTCCTAATATAAGATATATCAGTGGTGAACCCCACAATGAGAACTAAGATAGGGCCATAATACAAAAACACTGCGCACATTATTATTATTATTACTATTATTACTGAGTTATAACCCTGTAACACGATTATGTGAGTGGGAATTCACAGTTAGTGTTTAGTCTCTCCGGAAGAGGAAGAAAGTTAAGATCCACATGAAGTCAGTGCAGACTCACTCAGAACCAAGGGAATCCAAAAAATTCGTGGCAGATTTTGGGTCCTCGAACAGCCGAACCTGGCCCTCGTGGACGCAACGGAGTTTAGCGGGGTATGCGAAGCCTCGGAACATGTTGCGCTGAATCATACGTTTAAGCACCGCATCGTAGGCGCGGCGTCTCCGGAGCACATCCGCTGATAAATCCGCATAAAAACGGAGCCGCGAGCCTTTATACCACACATCCCGCTTTTTAATAGCCGCCTTCAGAACAGCCTCTCTGTCTGTGTACCGTAGGAAACGGATAAGGACGCTCCTTGGCCGTGAGCCCGGCGCTGGTACAGGGGCGAGAGAGCGGTGGGCCCGCTCGATGTCGAGCGCGTGAAAGTCCTGCGGGAGACCGACCCAAGAGGGAAGCATATCCTGCAGAAACTGGACCAACGGCACAGAACCTGCTGAATTCTCGGATAGTCCAATTAATTTCAAATTCTTACGGCGACCTCTATTTTCCAAATCGTCCACTTTTGTCTGTAACTGGGCCACGGCCGTGGTCAGCGATGTTACGGTCATGGACATGCTCTCCACCGTGTCCTCACACGCGGAGATTCTGTGTTCGGCCTCGTCGAGTCTGTTCTCAGTAGATTGAATCCGCTGAGTAAGAGTATTGATGTTACATTCCATGGTCGAAATAGATGAAACAATTGTATTTAATCGTCCATCCATGGTGTCTAACCGCGAGCTGATGGTTTTAATCTCTTCTAAGATCCGGGCCACGCTAGCATCCATGTTAGCTTGCGTAGCTAGATCGTCTGCGGCTTGAGGATCTTTTTTCTTTTGTCTTTGAGGACGAGACGAAGAGAAAATGGAAAAGTCTTTCTCGCTCCTATCTTTTGACATGATCAGGCGTCAGTTTTTAAGAAATATGTGATCTCTTCCGGAGAAAAACACTAGTTTAAAAACTTATGGGAGCAGAGCCAGGTTTCAAGCAGCCATCTCCTAGCTGGTCACGTGACACCCCCCGTTTCAGTTATTCTTGATGGTTTGTTTTTCCATAGAAATGTTGAGATGTTTGAATCTAAGGACTTAAACTGCACTAAGTCTAAAAGTCTAGCAGATACATGTATGCCTAAATATCTAATATTACCTGATTGTTGTGGAGTGGTCATCATATTCTGGAAACTACAATTTATAGGCAAAACTGTTATAGAAGAGAAGCTGCCTATAAGTTTAATTGTATTTGGAAGAGAAGCTTGTGTGTTCTGCAGGAAAAGTAATACATCATCTGCATAGAGATTTATCTTATGATTTGTAGTTTCTGTGTTAATTCCCTTAATATTTGGATTTTGTGTAATTGCTGCTGCTACTGTCTCAATGAAGATAATGAAAAGTGAGGGTGATGGTGGTCAGCCCTGCCTGGTGCCCCTCTGCAGAGTGAAGTTTTGTGAAGTGATATTGTTTGTCCTAACGCGTGCATTAGGAGAGCTATGTAAGGTTTTGATCCAGTTTATGAAGGATGAAACAAATCCCAATTTGTGTAGAACTGCTAATACATATTACCACTAACACACCAGGTTAACTAGACAGAACATAACCAACTTCAAATGGGCATAAACTAGGACATAGGAGAATCCAGAAATATAGAATAATATAAAGAGTTCAAGAGTATGCAGAAATATTCCATGTTACTGTAAGATGTGATTAGGGTAACATACAATATACTTGGATGTCCAGAAATATACCACTCAGAATATGTACCAAGAATCATTCTAAGGAAAGCATTATTAACGATTAATTAACGATGCATACAAACAGAAATTTTCACAGTATTAAACATTGACTCGCAACCACAGACAGAACAAAAGAGGTGTAAGGAATGCCACCTGATCTCCACCTAACCAGCCTCACCTGACACTCATCACCACACCCCCTGTATCTCTACTTAAACGCCCACATTCCACTTCCTAGTCGCGAAGTATTGCCGACTCATGCCGCATACCAAGCCTTTCTATTACCTGTCTGCTTTCCTGTGTTCCGACCCTCGCTTACGTCCCCGACCTCGTCCCCTGCCTAGTCCCTCTGTACCTCCTGACATCGGCTTCCCCGGTATGACCCTGGACCGTCCTGACCACGCCAAGACAACGCAGTTGTTACTAGTGCTCGTGATACACCTGCCTGTGCTTGTACCAACGTTTCATTTCAATGAAAGCGGTGTTCTTCCGCATTTGGATCCCTCTCTGCCTGTTCAATACGTTACAGAAATACTTTGCCTAACCATGGATCCAGCAGAAGATACACTAAAGACACTCACCGAGACGGTCCAACAACTCGTGGGGATAGTTCGAGATCAAGGACTCCAAGTGGCAGCACTCCAGGAAGCCGTTCGTCCCGTCACAACGACAACCTCCACACCCGTGAGCGTCCCCGTAGCCGTACCCGAACGTTACGACGGGTCTCCCGACCGATGCCGTAACTTCCTCATGCAGTGTTCAATTTACTTCACGTACCACCACGCTCGATTCCAAGCAGAGTTGCCAAGGGTCCACTTCATTCTCTCGTTTCTCACTGGTACCGCAGGTGCTTGGGGCACTGCTTTGTGGGACACCAAAGACCCAGCCCTCCAGTCAGAGAACCAGTTCACAGCGCTGCTCCGAGCAGTCTTCGATCACCCTGCTGACGGTCGCGACATCGGAGACCGACTCTACGACATCCAGCAAGGACAACGGAGCACAGCAGATTACGCTAGGGAGTTCCGCACACTGGCAGCAGGGAGCGGTTGGAGCGACTCAGCCTTGAGGACCGTGTTTCGTCGGGGTCTGAGGACCGACGTGCAGGTCGAACTCGCCTGTTGGGGAGAAGCATTCTCTTTAGCTGAGTTCGTTCAGGCAGCGATACGAGTAGACAAATTGTTGGGGCCCTACCGCTCCGAAATAGAGGACACTCCCATTCCCATGTCCTGTGCACCATCTCCCCGCGTATGTGAACAGAACCCCCATGAATCTGATGAGTCCATGCGGCTAGGCAGGTCCCCACTCACTTACCAACCCTTACTGGTTACCCAGAGGAAAAACCAGGTTAACCTACCAGTACTAGTATCTTGGGGGGGGCATAGACACGAACCTGTCGGCTTTAGTGGATTCAGGAGCGGCTGGCGATTTCATAGACCGGGACCTAGCCTATCACCTCCACCTTCCCACCGTACCTATGGATCCCCCCCTGAAAATCAACTCTCTAAACGGACAGCCTTTGGGTGAGGGTGTAATTTCACTTCGGATCTGCCCCGTAGAGCTACGAGTGGGCCTGTTCCACAGGGAGATGCGGGAGTTTTTCTTAATATCCACGCCCCGGGATCCTCTCATACTAGGCTTTCCCTGGCTATCGGCTCACGACCCGGAAATCTCCTGGAAGAGACGAGAGCTAGTACGGTGGAAAACCCGTTGTCTCGAAGATTGTATTCACTTACCACTCCGGTCCTCCTCAGTAGAAAGTCCTGATACACCCCTGTCTGAGGTCATCCCCATACAGTATCGTGGATTCGCTGACGTGTTCGACAAGGACAGTGCCTGTCGTCTGCCTCCCCATCGGCCATGTGATTGCGCAATCGACCTCCTCCCAGGAGCCCCCTTACCTCGTAGGACGAAACCTTACCCTCTCTCACGTCCCGAGGATCAGGCGATGGAGTCCTACGTCACCGAAGCCCTACAGAAGGGATTTATCCGACCATCCACTTCTCCTGTCGCAGCTGGCTTCTTCTTCATCGAAAAGAAAGGAGGGGGATTACGTCCTTGTATTGATTACCGTGCCCTCAACGCAGTCACATCGAAGTACGCTTACCCTCTTCCCTTTATCACCGCCTCACAAGAACGTCTGATGGGGGCGAACCTCTTTACGAAGTTGGATCTACGGAGTGCGTACAACTTGATTCGAATCCGAGAGGGCGATGAGTGGAAAACCGCCTTTATCACCGCCAGGGGGCACTATGAGTACCTCGTAATGCCATATGGACTGACGAATAGTCCCTCCGTGTTCCAGGCATTTATGGATGACATCTTCCGTGATATGATTGATGATTTCGTGTTTGTCTATATTGACGATATCCTAATTTATTCCCCGTCTGTCTCTGAACATGTCCGACACGTCTCAGCGGTGTTGCAGCGCCTGCGGGAACACCACCTGTATGTAAAGGCTGAGAAATGTGAGTTTCATCGTTCCACAGTGACTTTCCTCGGATGTACGCTCTCTCCTGGTCAGGTCTCCATGGATACAGATAAAGTCAAGGCAGTTACGGACTGGCCAACCCCCCGTTCTACTAAAGAACTGCTGCGATTCCTGGGTTTTGCCAACTTCTGTCGCCATTTCATCCGCGGCTTTGGTGAGTTGGCAGCTCCTCTTACCAATCTCCTTAAAGGGGGAAAGTCACGGGAGTTTATCTGGACTGCCGAGGAAGACCGAGCGTTTTCGCTCCTTAAACGGGCTTTCACGTCGGCTCCTGTACTGCATCTCCCTGACCCCCTGCTCCAGTTCATCGTGGAGGTCGACGCCTCGGAGGTGGGAGTGGGCGCTGTTCTCTCGCAGCGTCAGGGAAACCCGCCGAAGTTATATCCCTGTGCCTATTACTCAAAGAAACTGTCAGCCGCCGAAATGAATTACGACGTCGGTGACCGAGAGCTCCTAGCCATCAAACTCGCCCTCGAACAGTGGCGTCATTGGTTGGAGGGAGCGACACACCCCTTCTTAGTCTATACAGACCACAAGAATTTAGAATATCTGAAATCTGCCAAGCGACTGAACCCGCGGCAAGCCAGATGGGCGTTATTCTTCTCTCGGTTTCGCTTCACTGTAACTTACCGACCCGGATCAAAGAACGTCAAAGCGGATGCCCTTTCCCGACTGTATGAAAAGGACACTGTTGTTAAGGAACCCAAGTATATTCTGCAGGATTCCTGTTTCCTTGCTGTCATCAGGTGGGAGATTCAGGAGGAGTTGGATGAAGCCCTGCGTACCGATCCAGGTCCCGTGGAATGCCCCGAGGGTAAACAGTACGTCCCCGTACCCCTTAGGGGGCATGTCCTCCAACTCGCTCACGACACGGCAGGCACGGGTCACCCAGGTATTACACGTACACGACACCTCATCTCACAACGTTATTGGTGGCCGTCCTGGGAAGATGACATCAGGGATTACGTGTTAGCGTGCTCGGTCTGCGCCCAATCCCGCACTCCCCGTACTCTCCCAGCAGGAGAACTCCTTCCTCTACCTGTTCCTTTCCGGCCCTGGACTCACCTCGCAGTGGATTTTGTCACAGATCTACCCACTTCTGGAGGTAACACAGTTGTTATGGTTATCGTAGACCGATTCTCTAAAATGTGCCGCTTGATTCCTCGCCCCAAACTACCTACAGCTATGGAATCCGCGCTGGATCTGTTTAATTATGTCTTTCGCATATACGGCTTACCTGAAGATATCGTCTCAGACCGAGGAGCACAATTCACATCTCGGGTCTGGAGGCAGTTCTGCAAGCTTCTAGGCATAACTGTGAGTCTGACTTCGGGTTACCACCCCCAATCTAACGGAGAGGTAGAACGATACAACCAAGAATTAGGGAGGTTTCTCCGTCAGTATTGTGCCTCCCAACATGACTGGCACAAATACCTCCCGTGGGCAGAATATGCCCGCAACTCCATCATACACTCCGCAACCAAACTCACACCCTTCCAATGTGTCTATGGTTATCAACCTGCATTCTTCCCGTGGGACAAGACACCCGCTGACGTCCCGGCCCTGGATGAGTGGCTCAAGCGCAGTGCCCGCACCTGGGAGATGGCACATGTCCATTTACGCCGCGCCCTGCACACACGCCGGCTCAACGCGGATCGCCGTCGTCTTCCAGCCCTAATCTATCATCCGGGACAGAGGGTATGGCTATCGACACAAAACCTGCATTTGAAACAGCGTAGTAAAAAGCTTAGCCCACGGTACATCGGGCCATTCAAGATACTCAGCAGAGTCAACGCCGTCTCGTATAAGCTCCTTATGCCTGCTCATTATCGTGTCAATCCTGTCTTCCATGTCTCTCTCCTTAAGCCAGTTCACTATAGTCCGTTCACCACTCCCCCTGTGTCCACTAGCCCTCCGGATCCCCTGGAAATCGACGGTCGACCGGCATACATCGTCCGGGAGCTTCTGGAGTCTCTGCGCCGTAGGAACGGACTCCAGTACCTCGTGGACTGGGAAGGATATGGTCCCGAGGAGCGGGCCTGGATTCCGGCGAGGGATGTCCTCTGCCCTACCATGATCGCGGATTTCCACGCAACGCACCCCAACTTTCCCGCTCCCAGACGCCGCGGTAGACCCCCGGCTCGTCGTAGAGCGTCGGGTGCCGCTCCTTTGAGGGGGGGTACTGTAAGGAATGCCACCTGATCTCCACCTAACCAGCCTCACCTGACACTCATCACCACACCCCCTGTATCTCTACTTAAACGCCCACATTCCACTTCCTAGTCACAAAGTATTGCCGACTCATGCCGCATACCAAGCCTTTCTATTACCTGTCTGCTTTCCTGTGTTCCGACCCTCGCTTACGTCCCCGACCTCGTCCCCTGCCTAGTCCCTCTGTACCTCCTGACATCGGCTTCCCCGGTATGACCCTGGACCGTCCTGACCCCGTCAAGACAACGCAGTTGTTACTAGTGCTCGTGATACACCTGCCTGTGCTTGTACCAACGTTTCATTTCAATAAAAGCGGTGTTCTTCCGCATTTGGATCCCTCTCTGCCTGTTCAATACGTTACAAGAGGAATAAATACACACACTGATATACAAAACCAAATGAAGAACTCCTAGAATCAATGTACATTGGCAGATATATGAAAAGCTTAAATAATAAAACAATTTGCTAAACTAAATTGTTGCCTTCATTCTACATAAACTGTTTGCTGTAAGAGTGCCCTGTATGTGTTGTTCAATGTTCAAACATTACTGCATTAAATAATGTGATCTGTTCTAGTAAAATTCATACTGTCTCATTCTATGTTTTTCAGTCCTCATGTATCCTTCTGAAATTCAATGAATGGTTGTGGGAACACACATGCAAAACCACAACTGACTGTGTATGTACCTGTACATCTCAGGACCTGTGCAAAGGTCTTGAGCCAGACAAGCCCTCAATCACAGGTTAGGATTACATCTGTAACTGTAGTACTTGATGGGGGAAAGAAGATTACTTGAGCCAGTCTTACCTTCATGTCTGTGGGAGCACAAGTTCTCCTTGGTCCTATAGATCTGCCAGCGACTCCATAGTCCCGTACCCGTGTGCAGCAGCACATTGGGTTGGTTCCGCTTGCCGTAGTTGAAGTGCAGAGGGTGGCCTTTCAAACCAAACAGTGTTTCATCCTTGCACTCCCACATCTGCGTGGGGCTGTGGTCATTGCAGGGCTCCAGGACCACACGCACCCACTCCTCCAGGCCCTGCGCCCCGACACACAGCTGGTGCGAGACACTGATCACGTGTGACGAGGAGATCCAGCGGAAGTGCTGCGTGTTTGCCGTCGGGTCGCAGTCACCAGCCTGCACAGCATTCCCCTCCGATACCAATACACACTTGTCCTGATCCTTGTTGTAGATGACAAAATCCCTACTGCCTGCATGGGGGTGAAGATGACTGTGTTCAGAATCTTGATTTTTTTAATTCATTTTTTTTAATATAATTTTTTTTTGTAATCCAGTTAATAATATTTGTAGCCTATAGCAAGAACTTAATATTTAATCTATGGAGATTGTAAAACCCATGTTGAGAAAGGTATTTGCTCTAGATCAGGGGTGTCGAACTCATTTTCACTGCAAGGCGCATGAGCATAATCTTTGCCCACAGAACTTATAAATGTAACTACGCCTTAATGTTAAACAACTATGAATTTATTACTTATTCAAGTTAAAAATATCTACTGTTGTTTATTTCATATTCTGATATAAGTTCCTGAAATGTGACAAAGTTTCCATCTTTAATAACATGTTCTAAATTTTTTATTCCCTTATCATGTCATGATGTGAAATGTAGTACTTTCTTATTCTGACAAATGGATTGTTCCAAATGGGTGTTAGTTTGCATGGGATGAGTGGGGACTGAGTTAATTTTAGAAATCCCCACCAGGCTGTCAGTGAAGTATTTATGCTAAGGCTTTTAGAACAGTCATGACGCTTAATATTAGAGCTAATGTATGGTAGTGTCACGTAGGGCTACGCCCCCTCTCCTAGCTGTCACTCCGGTTTCCCTGTTCCCTCGTGTCTGTGTTGTTCCCTGATCCTTGATCCCGCCCAGCATGTCTGTTGCCCTGGTTTCCCCTTGTCATCAGTGTTGTCACGTGGTCCTAGTCTAGTTCTATGTATTTATCAGTCCCACCAGGATTTCGCGGGCCTTTTTTGTGATTGTTGCGGGCTAAAATGTTTGATGTTGCGGGTGTTTAAAAAAAAAATTGCGATGGAAGTTGTGGTGTGTTTTTGCTTTTTTGTGAGTACATTACAATAGGGAGTAAATGTTGTATGGTTTCCTCTATTTAGTAGTCCATTTTAATTATCTATTTACCTATTTATTCAGGGTTGCCAACTTTTCAAGATCGCTTGAAGTGAGATTTGAACCTGGAGGGGGTGGCGAACATTAATTGTTGACCGGGGGGGCGGGGTTAGCGAACGTAAGTTGTTACCGGGCGGCCTGTAAAATGGACACAAATTAAGTATTATATCGAGATCGATCGCCAGTGGTTGGCGCCAGAGCGAACTAGTAACTCATAGATATGGATCAGAGATAAATAAACTTTAGCCTATCTCTGACTTTAAACTTTCTCAGTTTAAAGTTTAAACTTATAAACTTTATCTCAGACCCTCGCCGCTTGCGTGCGCTGCAGTGACTTCGCGGGCTACTGTTGCATTGTGGGGAATGTAGTGTTTGTGCGTGCAAAACACCATCGGGCGGCTGTGGCCTGCGGGCCGGTTCTAATAGTAATTAAATATCATCCAGGGGGCCATAGATAATCAATTCGCGGGTCGGATCTGGACAGTTTATCCCCGCTTTCATGTAGTGTACTGGGATACTACTTTTCCCGATCTTTTTGCCGTTATTTTCGTCGCTCATGCTGCTTTCAGTCTGCTCCTCTTGAACGTATATACGGAAGTAAGGCAGGAGTTTGTCGACGTCACATCAAGACGACATCAGTGATTGGTCAAATTTGCCGGAAAGTTGCGGTGATTGGCTGAAGTTGCCACACTGCCCTGAATTCACGGGGTTTGCTTGAAGTTGCGTTGAAGTTGCAAATCGCAACATCACGACTTTCTGGAGGGTCTGATTTATAGTCCTTGTATTTCCCATGCCTCTATCGGTTGTTTTGTGTTCCATGCCTCGTTGTTTCCCCTGCAAACTCCGTGTGTTCCTGCCTGGTCTGTGAGTCCTCCTTGTTGTTATTCGTCATGTCTATTTATATCTCTTGTCCTGATTGCCCTCCCGTTATGACCCATGCCCGTGACTATGACTCTGTTTATGGAATTCCCTTGAATAAATCTCGCTCTTCTCAGCGTTTGTGTCTGCCTCCCTGCTCTGCGTCAAGCAGATTGTTACAGGTAGGTCTGAGAGTTTTATGTTCCTACAGAATGCTTGTTCTATGTCCAACCATGGACTGTCTATTAAGTCATATTTGATGCATTTTAAAATGTACTGTAATCTATTGGCTAAGAAATAATGATAAAAATTTGGTAGTTCTAAGCAACCATTGAGTTTTGGCTTTTGTGAATGTAACAGGTGAAGCCTGGAATTGATTACGAGTGGGTTGTGAGTCGTGACGGCAACCGTAGTCAGTGTGGTGTGGTGTTTCCATTCCCCTCCCCCTTCCCTTTACGTAAGCGCCAAGTGGATCTAATTAAGAGTGGGTGTTCAGTTAGCATATTTATACGTACGGTGGTTAGGGTTGCCACCTAGGTCTGACAAAAAACAAGGACACTGTCAAGTTGTTGAGCGGGGGTGGCGGCGAACGTAAGTTGTTGAGCGATTGGCGAACGTAAAATGTTACCGGAGGGGTTTTAAATGGACACAGTGAGAAAAAAACAGATTTAAAGTGTGCAGAAACAGTCTGAATCGTGGTTTGAACTAACCTAGTTTTTTTGCCGGGACCGAATATTAAAAAGAAGGAAAACCGGGACAGGTGGCAACACTAACGGTGGTGCTGGGGGCAGGGGCGGACTGGGGAGAAAAAGTGGCCCGGGAGTTCCTGACAGACTGGCCCACTATATATACATATATATATATATATATATATATATATATATATATATATATATGTGTGTGTGTGTGTGTGTGTGTATATATCAGTGGGGAACCGTCAGGGCCCTCTACGCCCTCTCAGAGGGCCTAAAATATTCTTAAAACATTATATATATAATTATCCAATTTTATTTTATCTAATTACAGTTTGACAATCGACATCTAAACAATTAAAAATATAAGCAAATAAATTATTCACCCACCGTGTCTATTCAATCTGTGTTGGAAGGTGAGGGGTTAAGTGGAAGCCTGTGTCTCCACCAATCAGGACTGTGAGGCCCGCTGTTCGTTTACAGAGGGCCAGGCCGTTATAATTCAGCGCATACCAGTTTCAAATGACAGTAAAATTGACCAATCATATCTTCCCTCTTAGTGGGCGGGCTTAACTGTTTGATAATTTCCGCCCGCTGTGGCGCCGGTAGCTGTCAGCGTACCACCGCTAGCTAGTTTATTGAGTCACGATCACGATGGAAGCCGAAGTTAGCACTGCAGCTACAGAGGAGGACACCGTTGCAAATGTATTATCCAAACCGTTTTCAAGGTTAACTTTTAATGAGAAGTTGGAGTTAATCAACAAAGGACGACCTACACCGGAGCTTAATTTGGTGCAAAAAACTATGGCTTTTGAGAGGCATTTCAACTCCAGCAATTATGCGCGATATCCCTGGATGACCGGCTCGGTCAGGGAGCAGAAGCTGTACTGCTGGGATTGCTTACTATTTGGGGCTGAGAGCGGATCTTGGGCTAAAGATGGATTTTGCGATTTAGGAAGTTTATCCAAGTCAGCCCATCGCCACCAAAATGCTTCAAGTCATCTAAAAGCTACTATTCGGCTTAAAACATTTGGGGGAACCAGGATAGAGCTACAGCTGGATGAACAACAACGCCGGGAGGTCGTTGCTCATAACGAAAAGGTTAGAAAGAACCGGGGCATTTTGAAACGCCTTATTAACTGCGTGTTGTTCTTGGGGAAACAGGAGTTGCCATTCCGGGGCCACGATGAAGGAGCAGGCTCATCAAACAAGGGGAATTATCTGGAGTTGCTGGATTTAGTGTCAGAATACGACAGCGACCTGAGCTCTCATCTCGCCACATCAACGGTGTTCAGCGGCACATCATCGAAAATCCAGAATGACCTGATCAGCGCTGTTGCTGGAGTCCTAACAGATAGCATGAAGGAGGAGGTGAGGAAGGCTCCTTTTGTGGCTGTTATGTTGGATGAAACAACAGACATTAGCAACGTGGCCCAGATGTCTTATGTGCTTCGTTATGTCACTGAGAATGGCGTAAAAGAGTGTTTTTTCAAGTTTGAAGATGTGACGGAGGACAGGGGAGCAGAGGCCATAGCTACGCGACTGCTGGACTTTTTGCAGAATTATGGCTGTGTTGACAAAGTGGTCGCTCAGTGTTACGATGGAGCAGCTGTGATGGCATCTGGTTTGAACGGGGTGCAAGCGAAAGTGAAAGAAACCATTCCACAAGCCCTCTTCGTTCACTGCTATGCCCACGTTCTAAATCTTGTGATGGCACAAGGAGCCTCCAAGATAAGAGAGTGCAAGATCTTTTTTTCACATCTATCTGGATTGGCATCTTTTTTCAGCCGCTCATCAAAGCGCACCAAAATTTTAGATGATATTTGCAGGCGAAGACTTCCACGAGTAGCTCCTACTCGCTGGCAATTCAATTCTCGTCTGGTGTGTACAGTGGCAGAGAAGGCAAGGGAATTACGAGAGGTAGAATCACAATAATAATAATAATAATAATAATAATAATAATAATAATAATAATAATAATAATATGCAAATAATAATAATGATGCTATTATAATATTATTATTATATATTGAATGAACAGAATGAGGAAATGACATTTAGAAAACATGTAAAGTACAGAGGATAGCGTTGATATTAAAGACAAAAATAAATGCAAATGATATGTTTATAAAAGTATGTTTTTTCCTGTAAAATAAAAGCTGTATAACTCTCCTAGGTATTTGAGCACATCGTAGACCAGCACGCAGAGTTTGATAATGACGCTGTCCATTGTGCCGATGGATTCCTCACCCTCCTTGCCAGCTTTGATTTCAATTTTTGGTTGAAAACCTTCCATGCCATCTTCTCGTACTCGGATGTTGTGTTTGGAATTCTCCAGAACAAAGGCTTCGATATCCAGTTCTGTCTGGCCAGAGTGGATGAGCTATACACAACAATTGAAAGGGAGAAAGAGAAGTTCGACACAGTCTACACGGAAACCGAGACTTTGGTTGGCCCTCCGCGTGGCCGTGGTGCTCAAAGAGACATTTGTGCGCGGTACAGGGCGCTCCACAGCAGCGTAATTGACAGCCTCTTAGCGCAGATTTCCAACCGCTTTAGTGACCACAAAAAGCTTGCGTTCCTGGCACTTCTGGATCCACAACAGTTTGGGCATTACAGCGACCGGTTTCCCAATGCTGCACTTTCAAGTTTAATGGAGAGCTACGGTGCGTATTTTGACCAGCACCGACTTCACACGGAACTCAGTGTTATGTACGGCATGTTTGACTTTGCGGGTAAAAGCCCGGCCGACATTCACCAGTTTCTTCTTCAGAAAGAACTGAAAGACAGCCTGGCACAGGTGTACACCCTCACCTGCCTCATCCTGACCATCCCTGTGTCCACTGCCTCTGTGGAGAGATCATTCTCTGCGCTCAAGCGCATTAAAACCTTCTCGCGGAACACGACTGGACAGACCCGTCTGTCAGATTTGGCATTGATTTCAATTGAGAAAGAACTGTTAATGGGCTTAAAAGCAAAGGATCAGTTGTATGACCCTGCCATCAATCACTTCATCCAAAAGGACAGAAGAATGGACTTCGTTTTCAAGTAATTCCCTGATTATGAGAGGGTGAGTTTATTGTTTGTCATTATTTAGGCCGCCGTGCCAGTTGGGTTGATTGTGTCTGCGCTGCTGATACTGTTTGAGTAATATGAAGGTGCATTTAATAAAACGATATTATGAACCATTACTGGTTTACTTTTCTGATTGATGTGTATGTTGCTAGTGACTATTTTTGTTTTATATCATTTTGTTGGTTTTGTGTGGTTTGAGGTCTCGATTCATTCGTTTGATGCCCTCGTGCGCGTTGTTTACAGCTTCCGAGGAACACGGAGCTGCGAACCTTATTTTGTTGGAACCTTATTTTGCTTAAGAAGTTGTCTAGTAGTACTGTTATAGTTTGTTGCGTTTCTAAAGCTGTACTGTCGTCTCATCGTCTCAGTATTTTCTTTATTGCAGTTGATTAGGAGAGACATTTTTTTTGGGGGGGGGGGGGGGGGGGGGGTATGCCAGCGGGCCCAGGTTTAAAAGTCACGGTTCGCTACTGGTATATATATATATATATATATATATACTGTATATGAATCTAGTGTGTGTATATATACTGTATATGAATCTATACATGGCACGTAGTGTATATGATGGCGTTTATTGTCATGGACAATATTAATTCCAGCAATATTATGATTACAAAGCCACATAGTGGCTTTTAAATAGTCCATCATAAGACCACCAAACAAGTTGTTTTACGCAAAGTGCATCCTAAAGAACAACCTACAACTCTAACGTGGATATTTCTTCCTCTTACCTATTTGTGGTGGTTAGTTTTAATCTAAGAATTTCAATAGCTTAAAAAAACAGTGCACAGTGCTCTGGAACCTTTAAGACCGCCACTTGCGTCCGTGTTAACCGTGTTAAGGTAATTTGCACATGGTGCCTTAGACGTTGCAGAGGCGACAGCAGTACATTTAAAATAACACGTTATCTACAATTTAAACTGCTGTATGTTTTCGTAGTCCGGCCCGGATTTTCTGGGACAAGTTGGATTATTTTCTGATCTCTGCTGCATACCGTCAGCCCGCATCAGCTGGCCCGGTCCAACTCGTTCATGTGTTTACAGGCCCAGTCCGCGGCCGCGCTGAGCAGGTTAGTCTGACTGGAGTGGGGGAGGTAAGGCACCGTTAAACAGCAGCGTGACTACGGGCCGGGGCCGCAGTGCGCGGCAGTGGCTCCTCCATGGGCTGAGTTAAACCACCGGCGGCCCACCGGCCCACTAACCCATCGGCCCACCGGGAAAATCCCCGGTAGCAATGTATGCCAGTCTGGCTGGGGGTAGGCATATCCTCACTCTGTTGTGGTATGTTTTGACTGGGCTGAGTCATTGAACGGTAGGTTGCTTTTAAAGGTGGTGTACTTTGGGGTTGGGATTTTACATTAATGGGTGTGCTGGTGTGCTGGTTCATGCAAGCTTCTCTTTTCCACTCTGTTGACGGTGCGTTACCGCAAAGCTCCCTAAAATGGCTTAGACATTGTAGCCGTTTTGTAACGATCTGCGCGAGGCAGAACAGGGAGGCGAATACAACAACAACACAGACACGAGGAACAGGGAAACCGGAGTGACAGCTAGGAGAGGGGGTGTAGCCCTACGTTTGTTGTGGCTTCACGGCAGCTTATTACGTCTGTAACCTGGTTGTGCTGGAGCAGCACCTATACGGAGGTAGGTACGCGGTATTCCTCATAGTTTGTTGGTTATTGGTGGTTCATGCAGCTAATAGTTGTTCATTGTAGGAGTAACGTGGGTTGGCGCAACAGCTAACAGGGTGTGAGCTGTGTATAGCAGCGGCCGAAGGTCGTGTGAGCGTCGCCAGTGACTGGTCCGGGTTACGATTGGAATGGGCGGTCCTGGAAGCAGCTATTCGTCAATTCGTGTTTTAACAAGAAATATTTTAATACCTACCTAGTGAAATTAGGAGTCGCTGCTGTTTTGTTTTGGCTGCGTTAAATACGCAGTTGGTTAGGTGTCTTGTTTGTTTCTGTTTGGTTCTCTACTCTACTTACTTTTATTTATCATATTGTGTATTTTGTTTTGTTTTGCTGCGTTTGATACGCTGTTGGTCGAGTTTCTTGCATTTCCATTTTCCATTAGGTATTATATCGTGATCGATTCTTAGTGCTGACTTTTAACTCCCGCGGTAGCCCCACTCAAAAGTAGCCCAAAAACAACACTGTTGGTTCGTCGTTCAAATTCAGGCACGAAGCCAGAAGGCGGGCCAAATTATTTATCAACTGGCGGGCCGCAACGGAGGCGCCCGTGGGCCGTATGTTGTGCACCCCTGGCTTACATCAATATATGTCCTGGGGTGAAATTCCCCAGGTGGCGTAGTCGGGTTTGCTGTATTACTACGGGCCACACAAAGTTTCAATTATTCTTGATGGCTTGTTTTTCCATAGAAATGTTGAGATGTTTGAATCTAAGGACTTAAACTGCACTAAGTCTAAAAGTCTAGCAGATACATGTATGCCTAAATATCTAATATTACCTGATTGTTGTGGAGTGGTCATCATATTCTGGAAACTACAATTTATAGGCAACGGACACAAACGCAGAGAAGAGCGAGATTTATTACAGGGCATTCCATAATCGTAGTCGAAGTCACGGGCAGGGGTCACAACGGGAGAGCCATCCAGATGAGACAGGTACAGGGGCATGATGAAGACAGACACGAAACAAAACCAGGCTGAAATAACACAGAACAGAGAAATAACCAACAGAGAGTATAACACCGGGAACAGGGCACACGAATACAACAGCGCGAGGGAGAGAACAATCAAACATCCAAAACAACCGACAAGGGACAAGGGACACTCAGGGACTATATATACACAGAACACCAAACATGGATCAGGTGCAAACAATGATGACAGGGGCGTGGTAACAAACGAGGAATCAGAGACAACGAGCTGGGCGGGATAAACAGGCAGAGAATAACAAAACCACGAGGAACAGAGACGTTGGAGTGACAGCGGGGAGAGGGGGCGTAGCCATACGTGACACATTATTTATAGTGATCCTAGCAGACCTAGCAGTGGAGTGAGCAGGCAAAGTCATTTCACTAGCCTTACTGCAAAGCTCCTCTGACTACATAGTCACTTAACAAAACATTTAGTCTGCATACCGTAATATACTTCCTCAGGTGGGACGGTGAATTTTGGTATGCAGTGATATAGTTTGTTTTTGGCAAACAAAGCATGCATTTAAAACGATAGGAATGATTCATCCGTTCAGAAAACTGGAACATTTTGTCGAGATACGGCCATGGGTGCAAAAGAGCATGCCAGGGTTGCCAGCTCTCACGCATTGAGCGTGAGACACACGCATTTGACCGTTTTCACACACTCTCACGCCACAGTTCCGATATCTCACGCCGAAAAAAAATCTAGTTTATCTAGTTTATTATTATAGATACCTCTGATCTATATCTATCAACCACCGGCGATCGCGATATAATACTTAATTTGTGTCCATTTTTCACCGCCCTGGTAACGTTCGTCACCCCCCGATCAACAATTTACACTCGCCACCAAGTCCAGGTTCAAATCTCCCTCCAAGCGATCTTGAAAAGTTGGCAACCCTGGCATGCTCCATCACCGCCGTCTCCGCTCATGTTGCTGGTATTTAGGAAAAGAACGACTAGCGACACCGAACTTGATTTTACACCTCACAGACACATCCTTGATTGCTGATAGGCTGTCACCTGTGAAAATACTATCGAGGGAGGGGAGGAGAGTTGTGTGTGGAAGCAGCCCCGTCGACAGGGGGGGACAACCGGGTCTGTTGTCCCGGGCCCCAGGGCCAGGGGGGCCCATCAAAGAGCCCAGCAATTTAATTTTTATTTAAAGTCTATAATTTTAAATAATCTTGAAATCTTTCATTAATATAAAATTTTGTACTCAAAATAAGCTCAATGGCTAAAATATATATGTTTTTTATCTGCATATTTTCCATTAAGTGCATACACCCCCTCCTCCCACTGAAAAATTGTTTGATCCAGCACCGACTGTAACCGGCTGGTACCCGCCCAACAGCGGGAAATACAGTGGAGGATAGTTAAAGTAAACAGAAATCTGGAGCGCAGAAAAGAAAGAAAAAACATTTACCTGACGAATTTTAATGTTGCATTGTGTTCCAGGTTTGAAAAGTGCTGGAATTTAGGCTAAAGTACTACTTCGTTTCACAACAAATGTAATTCCAGGACGAAACATGAGAGAACGTGAAGACGTTAAGATTGGGCATTTTGAAAATAAACAACCATTAAATAATGTAAATAAAAAGCGAATTATTTTGAGTATATGTATAAATATTTAACTTAATTAAGTTTAGCGTTCAGGGAAATATTGAAATGGACCTTTAAAGTGACGTACAAGTGCTTGAATTCCACCTTATAAAGGTGTATGAACCAATATAGATCATTGGTATGAACCCTGCAAACATGACTTTGTTCATTGCGCTGAAGCGCGGCGCGCGCGAAGTTACAAAATTCGAGAGGCGCACGACCTCGTGAATCGAATCGCGAATCGAGACCCTCGCGTACGTTCGGTGCCACTGCGATTACGTCATTTTCGCCGCGCGGACCCTCGCGCCGCTCGCGCCGCGTCAAGTATAAACCAGTCAGCTGTCAGAAACAGCTTTGATGTGTGGCTATATTATATACTATATGACCTAACACAAGGATTGTCTGCTACAGAGAAAATTCAAATGACGTAAGCCGGGGGGGGGGGCACATGATATTTTCTTGTCCCGGGCCCCAGCAAGACTGTCAACGGGCCTGTGTGGAAGTAACGAGTAACGAGAGCTGGACAGAAATGTAGTGGAGTGATAAGTACTGTATTTGTTATTCAACTGTAGTGAAGTGAAAGTCATAAGTATTTTAAAAAAATCAACTTAAGTAAAGTACAAATACTCAAGAACTGTACTTAAGTACAGTACTTAAGTAAATGTACTTCGTTACTGCCCACCTCTGTATATACTAAAACACACATATGCTCCTCTGTTCATTGTGGATGCACTTTTGAAATAATAATGTTGCAGTAGGCAAATTGCCCTGATTTGCACTGGTGGTAGTTGTTTTTAATTTATTTTTTAAAATTTATTATTAATATTTAAAAGTTGTTCTCTGCACTACGTTATGTAAAATAGTTTTAAAATATTTTTTGTGCAACACCTTTATATTTATTGCTTGTTATATGGTAATATTTAAGTCATTTGCTTTTTATTTGTTTCTTTAATAGTGACACAATCAACCCGATGATTGATGATACAGGGGGCACCAACCAAAATCTCGCCTAGGGCGCCACATTGGTCAGGGCCGGCTCTGCACGCTGATATACAAAACCAAATGAAGAACTCCTAGAATCAATGAACATTGGCAGATATATGAAAAGCTTAAATAATAAAACAATTTGCTCAACTATGTTGGCCTTCATTTCACATAAACTGTTTGCTGAAAAAACATAAAGTGTCCTTTATGTGTTGTTCAATGTTCAAACTTTACTGCATTAAATAATGTGATCTGTTCTAGTAAAACATCTGTAACTGTAGTACTTGATGGGGGGGAAAAAGATTACTTGAGCCAGTCTTACCTTCATGTCTGTGGGAGCACAAGTTCTCCTTGGTCCTATAGATCTGCCAGCGACTCCATAGTCCCGTACCCGTGTGCAGCAGCACATTGGGTTGGTTCCGCTTGCCGTAGTTGAAGTGCAGATTGTGGCCTTTCAAACCAAACAGTGTTTCGTTCTTGCACTCCCACATCTGCGTGGGGCTGTGGTCATTGCAGGGCTCCAGGACCACACGCACCCACTCCTCCAGGCCCTGCGCCCCGACACACAGCTGGTGCGAGACACTGATCACGTGTGACGAGGAGATCCAGCGGAAGTGCTGCGTGTTTGCCGTCGGGTCGCAGTCACCGGCCTGCACAGCATTCCCCTCCGATACCAGTACACATTTGTCCTGATCCTTGTTGTAGATGACAAAATCCCTACTGCCTGCATGGGGGTGAAGATGCCTGTGTTCAGAATCTTGATAATCTTTGAAAAAATCATCATAAAAAAATGTATATATAATTCCTTTTTTATAATCTAGTTAATAATATTTGCAGCCCATAAAGAAATACTTGCAAGAATTGCTCTTGATATTATTATAAAGTTTATATTATAGCAAGAAATTAATAATTAATCTATGGATGACTGTATTCACCTACATACCGAACTGGTGGTGTAGTGCAAAGCCACGCAGATGAAGTTATAATAGTTTTGGATTTTTCATTATAGTTTAGTTTTTATTTAATTGTGACTTTTTTTCTAATTCAGTTAGATTTTAGAGCATGTTTGCTAGTTTTGGTTTACTTTTCATTAGTTTTAGTTTTTTCATACTTTGGTTTTTTTGTCAGGTGCAGGATTCAGGTGCTAAGTAATTATTGTGTAATAAAATCTCATCAAAAGATACCATTTAAAAAATGCATTCAATTACTATTGAACAACCAACTGTCCACAAATACTGTAAAAGTCCACAAGATAGCAGCCTTAAATGCAAAATGTGCAATACTGTTTCTGAAAATTGCCAGACTAAGGACGAACACGAACATAGGAACATAACCCTATTTTGGTGAAGTGAAAAGCTAAACTTTTTGAAGGCAATCGAGTCACACAGTCGTGTCGACATCAAGTCTCAACACATTAACTAGTGCAGTGGTTCCCAAAGTGGGGGGCGCGCCCCCTAGGTTGGGCGCGGAGCTATTGCAGGGGGCGCGCGGAGCTTGAAAGTAAAACGTGCACGTGTCAATGCACCGATTCCGATTTTAATATCTGAAAAAATTCTAGATCGGGTATCGGGGACAATGTGACCGATCCATAAAAACAGATCTATTCAGTCTAATTCTATGCTTGTATTGCTTGCTTTTCGGAGTTAGTTCAACCTTAAGACTCGCGCTGGTGGTATTCCACTTAGTCCGTTTTTTGCTGGTTGACCAAAATAAACCTGGGCTCCAGCAATACTTCACTGTTCATACATGAACTGGTGAGTTGTCCAAAGCTCATTTAATGCGTTACTTACAGAAATAAAATAAAGAGCAGTGGTCTGACTCGGTCTACGGCAGAAAGCTAAAAAAACAATATTCCATACGTGCGCTCAACTTGCTCCCTTAAAGAGACAGTACACATATTTCTGGCCGTTACATGCTTTGTGCTCTGCGTGATGTCTGCCAGAGCCGGAGTGACTAATCGGGAGATTCGGGAGGATTCCCGATGGGCCGGTTCATGTCAATCTCTAGTTTGGGCCGATTGGGATGGAAATATAATTTTGGGCCGGATTTGCGCATGAAACTCCCGGGCTGAAAAAGTGGCCCACTCCGGCCATGATGTCTGCGCTTGCAAACTAGCCGCATATGTATTGCTGTTTCTCTTATTTCATCTCCTTATTTATTTTAAATTATATTTAGAATTCTTGAACCATTTAAAAGGTTTCTTGCAGTTTTATTTTTTCATGTTTGACCAAAGTTGTGAACCTATTGTTTTTGTAAGTTTCAGGTTCTTTGGTATTATTTATTTTACATTCAATGTTATATTCATAATTGCACTGACTGAACAAATGCAAGTTGTGTTGTTTTTACATGTTTTATGTGTGTTTAAGTGTGCTATACTGGTGCAGAGTTTTCAATAAACTTGTAATTCAGTATGTCTGTGTTTTAAAAAAATGCTTTAAGTCGATTCAGCACAGTTTTACTCTATCAGATCGGTATCGGCAGAGGCGGTCTTTGCATAGAGGCATACTATTTATATTCTGCCACTCGGTGAGTTGTTACGACAGTATGGATTAAAATACCATCTCTATGCTGATGACACTCAGCTTTATCTCAGCTTTAAGCCTCATGCACCTTTCCCACCCCCATCCATCACTAAATGTATATCTGACCTCAACCTGTGGCTACATGCCAATTTTCTTTTATTAAATGTCCATAAGACTGAGTTTCTTATTATTGGCACTAAGTCTATGGCCCTTCCCCTTGCCAATACATCGCTTACTGTTGCTGGTATGCCGGTCAAATCGTCACCTGTTGCACGTAATCTTGGGGTTCTGTTTGATCCGACTCTTTCATTCGAACCTCAGATACGTTCACTCACTAAATCAGCCTTCCTTCAACTCCGCAGTATCTCCCGCCTACGTTCATTTCTGTCTCCTACATCTGCTGAAACCTTGGTTCATGCTCTCATCACTTCCAAACTAGACTACTGCAACTCTCTCTTCTATGGTCTTCCCTCTAAGTCTCTTCGGTCCCTTCAGACTGTTCAGAATGCTGCTGCTCGTGTTCTGATCCAGTCAAGGAAGTACGACCATATAACACCTGTCTTAGAGCGTCTTCATTGGCTTCCGATAAGTCTCCGTATCCGGTACAAAATTCTATTACTTACTTTCAAAGCACTCTCTGGTTTGGCTCCCATATATCTGGCTAATCTTTTGCACCGCTATGTCCCTACTCGCCGGCTTCGGTCATCTGACACTGGACTATTAGTTGTTTCCAGATTCAAGTTAAGCACCATGGGTGGTCGATCTTTCAGTGTGGCGGCTCCGACTCTCTGGAACTCTCTTCCCCTCTCCCTCCGTCTCTTACCATCTCTTAACGCATTCAAGGCTCAACTAAAGACCCACCTATTTAATCAACATTTTCTCACAACTTCCTGAACTTAGGTCTGTTCTATGGGATTTTCTTTTTCTTTTTATTGTCTGTTCTTGTCTGTGTTTTTTTTTTTGTATTTCTCTGTACAGCGTCCTTGGGTACTTTGAAAGGCGCTATAGAAGTGGAAATTATTATTATTATTATTATTATGGCTAGGCAACTGCCTTGGGCCCCTCCCACTGCAGCCCACTGTAGGGGCCCCCTGATTAGCTGACTTATTTCTTGCATATTAATGTTGATGGGCCCCCTACATAATTTCGCCTTGAGCCCCCAAATTGCTAAGTCCGCCACTGGGTATCGGCCGATACGAAGCCTCAGATATCTGAATCGGTATCGGAAGTGAAAAATGTGAATTGGTGCATCCCTAGTCAATATGGGGGGGGCGCAAAAATATTCTCATCTACTAAAGGGGGGCACGGCAGAAAAAGTTTGGGAACCACTGAACTAGTGCATCCTCCCGCTTGCAGTTTTCCTGCATATTAACTAACCAGCAGCTATCACATCACTGGTGAAAACGACCCATTATGGTTGTCTCCTTCCCGGTGCTACCTAGCCAGACCCGGCGGCATGGGCGGGCAGTGCCCCCCCACAGAGTCAGCTATGCCCCCCCTGACTGGACTGGAAGCCGTATATGTTTTTTTGTTTTGTTTTGTTTTCACCTCTGAGTGACCATCTTTCTATTTTTCCTATCTCAGTTTGTCAGTCATACAATTCAACCAATCAGTGAAGGAATGCAACGTTATAGCCAATTACAGTTGGAGGGGGGCGGGTCACTGACTAAAGTTCATACTTGAGAAACAGCTACGCTCACCGTTGTTCGTGTGGCATGGATATTCGGACTTATTTCCAAACAAATAAGAGGACAACAAGTGACACTGGAGTACATGAGAATGGACAGGAAGCAGCACCATTCATTTCAGTTGGAAACGTAAGCGTTGAAGTCAACACTGGAGTAAACATTCATGCTAGGAGGGTTAGCTACAGCAGCTAGGGAGCACAAGGAGCAGAACCGAGCAGTGCTCAGCCAAACGTGAGTGATGACGTCAACAACAACACTGATGTTTGTGGTAACATTACATCTGCCAGGAGAAATGGAAACAGGCCGCAGCCTAATGACCTAGGCACTGAAAACCCAGAAAGACCACTCTTGCAGAGTTTTCCTTCGCGCATTTTCTCCGGGATAAAAAGGTCATTCTGCAGTTCATGGTATGGACGTTTTACTTGGCTGGAGTATTCAGTTCAGGCAGATGCTGCATACTGCTACCCATGCAGAATGTTTCAGGGACAAGGATCCAGATACGGTGATCCAACTTTCACTGTGACTGGTTTCCACAACTGGAGGCATGCAGTGGAAGCTGGAAAGGGACTAAACAAACATGCTGCTTCTAAGGAGCACCTGGCTTGTGAGGCCATGTGGAGGGACAAGGAAAGACGAACTCAAACAATTAAAGAAATCTCAACATTAATTAACAATGATCAACTGCAGCGCAACAGATATTATCTGTCTGCAATTATTGATGTTGTGGAATTCCTTGCTGTGAACCAACTGCCTTTTAGAGGTGACCACGATGCATACAGTGGCATGGATGAGGATGGATGTGGACTATTTTTGTCTTTATTTGAGTTTTCATTAAGGAAAGACGCTGAATTAGCAAGGATATCAAAAACTATTCCTCGCAATGCAACATACACAAGTCATGACATTCAGAATAACCTAATAGATGTGATGAGTGCTTTAGTAAAAGAGCACATAGTGAAAGAAGTTGGTGAATCATTCTACACATTAAAAGCAGACGGAACCAGAGACCCAACAGGGAGAGAGAATATATCCATAATTCTCCGCTTTCTGAATGAACTATCTGAACCAACTGAGCGCCTCCTATCAATAGCCACTGCTGACGAAGGAGATGCAGCTACTCTGACTGACATCATCATAGGAGAACTTACCAGAGCTGGCCTGAACCCCGAGAAAATCCTCAGTCAGGTGTATGATGGTGCCTCACTCATGTCAGGTAAACATGGAGGGGTACAGAAACTGCTGCAGCAAAAACTGGACAGAGAGATACCATATGTCCACTGTTATAATCATTAGCTGCATTTGGTGGTCATCCATGCCCTGGCAGTTGAAAAGGCTGTGATTGACTTCTTCAGTGTGTGTAACATGCTGTACAAGTTCTGCAGAAAACCAACTGTTGCCATTCTCTACAAAGGAGAGACACTCAAGCGCCTATTGGATCAACGATGGAGTGGACATTTTGCTACAGGTATGTTAATTAGGACTAATTAAGCTGCTAATAATAAAGCTGTATTGTGTGAATAACTCTCCTGCATAAATATATTAAGTTTTATTTATTAAATTTATTATTTATTATTTATTAAGCAGATCTGCGCATTGAAGCAACAGGATTGTGGAAGAGCATGTCTGAACCCAGCTTTAAATTCATTGCTGAGATGGTGCAAAAGATCCTTGCATATCTTGATCCCCCAAACAAGATGTTGCAGTCTGAAGACATGGATCTGCTTACAGGTGAAAAAATATATTTATTTTTAATGCAGACTGTGCAAAAACTATATCTACTACTGAGCAAAGTTACAGTGTATTTACAATAACAATAATAAACTGTTTGTATAGAACCTTTCATTCAAGTAATGCAGCTCGCATCACTTTACAACAAAGAGTTACATACACCAAGTGCTTCACAATGAACATTAAATGTGTTAAAAAGAGTTTAATAAAAATAGCAAAATAGAGTAAAAATTTAATTCATTGCTCCATCTCTATTTCTGGTTCAGTAGAAGCAGTTTGAGGTTTACGTTCGTTCAACTCATTATCCATTTTTAAAGGATTTGCAATAAATTCTATTTTAGTATTCCCTTAAAATCCAATCAACTTTATATAATCTTTCAAAATCACTCAGTTAATTTCTTAAGGTAGTAAAATCACTTATATTATCTTTTAAAATGTAATAATTACAAATTTTCTTGCGCATCCCCACAGGAACAATTGTTTTGATATGTGTGTTACACAGAGTTTTAAAACCTATGGCTGGATTTCTATTGGTTCATTTCCCTGCGTCTTTTCATGCAGTACTACACTTTAAATTGTATTCTGTACAGTAACAATAAGGGGGTTTGTATTGTCTTCTAGCTATCCAGCTAATCAGCAGTGCAATCACCTGTCTTGAGAATATCCGCACTGAAACAGAATTCCAGGCAATCCAAGCACAGAGTGACAGTGTCACAACAAGGCCATCAAAGAGAAGATGCTCAGAAAACTGCCTTTGCCGACTATGTTGTTGAGGAAATCAGGACACGTGTCGATCGTAATGATGAAACAGAACTACGCAGGATTTATTATAGTTGCACTGACTCAGTATGTGAGGAAATGAAAAATCGCTTTGGGAAACATCATTGTGACCTGATGGAGGCACTCAGTGCCCTGGATCCTGTGCATGCCACCTTCTTGGATGTCAACAAGGTGAAGCCCTTACTTGACCTCACCAAGACACCTGCTGTGGACTCCGAATTCGAGGTGGCCCGCAACTTCCTTGTGACACAAATGAAAGAGTCTTCTCCACCAAATGGGAAGAAGTGGACAATGAAACAGGTGATTAAGGCTATAGGCAAACGTTCTGTATTGTTTTTATTGTATTCAAAGATCTCAAAGCTACAATGCTCCAGATGATTAAATAGTCTATATTGTCATGGCACAGTCATGTGGGGTCTTTAAAATAAACTGGGATATTTCAGCATCGGGCTTTCATAAAACTATTATAAAAATCACACATCAAACCTAACATGATTTGGTTAAGTGAGATAATCATTTATTGTTCAACATAATGTGTCATACAATATATGTTATCTGGAGAATCATTCTGTTTGTAATTATGTTGACTTTAATCTTATTTCTTAATCTACAGATTTTGAAACAGTTCCAGAAGCCATTGGAAGCAATGCCTACTGTCTTTACAGCCTTTAAACATGGCCTGACGTTTGGAGCCAGCACTGCATCTTGTGAAAATTCGTTTTCCACTCTTAAAAATGTCTTCACGGAGCATCGCCAAACTATGCTTCATCAACGCAAGGCCAATCTGATCCAGTTGGCATTTGAGAAGGACTTGACTCAGAAATTTAGGAATGAATGGAAGGACAGTGTCTTAAGAAGGTTTCACACACTACACAAACGCCGTCTGCCACTCTACTAAAAGTGGAGTAAACCTTTTTCTGCTCACCACACCTCCTCCCTCACATGCACAAACTTAGGTTTCTTGCAGGCAGAACAGTTCTCTGTTCTGCTCCTTGTACTCCCTAGCTGTTGTAGTTAACCCTCCTAGCATGAATGTTTACTTCAGTCAGTGTTCTCACATCAGTGCTTATGTTTCTCACTGCATGTGTTTTTGCATATATTTGACTTTTAATTTAATTGAATGAACAAAGCACTGCACTATTGTTTTTTTTTTGTTTGTTTGTTTAGATTTTGGGATTTTATTGACAGATTGTTGTTTCTCAGCACTGGAGTCGCCCTAGAGCCGCTGTTCAATTTTAAGCAAATAAAAGGCTTTTTGAAAAAAATGTGCCCCCCTGAAAAAATACAATGCCCCCCCCTTTAAAATGTTTCTGCAGCCGGGTCTGTACCTAGCCGGTGTTCTGTCGAATTTTCCTACCTTATCAATTTTTCCTACCGTGTACGAGGGCATCGCGTATTTGTAGACGTATCTCTGTAGAGTTTGTTTACCTTATGGAAAAGTCATAATGTCGCGCAAATCAGCGTTTAAAAGGTAGGATAATAAAATAAGTTTTATTTTGTGTATTCATGTATTGTTATTAATATTAATACAAGCAAATTGGATTGTTTACATCTTTGTATGAACATGTTTTTAGCCTGTGTGTCATTATAAACCAGCATTAAGTTAATTAACACTATAGTTAGGACAGCCTAAATGTCATTATAAAACATCATTAAGCTACCAAAATCATGACATAATAGTGACTTGCGCATGCGCAGT
The DNA here is from genome assembly GCF_052324685.1 of Brachyhypopomus gauderio. Classification (NCBI taxonomy): domain Eukaryota; kingdom Metazoa; phylum Chordata; class Actinopteri; order Gymnotiformes; family Hypopomidae; genus Brachyhypopomus; species Brachyhypopomus gauderio. Next base: position 15,698,091 of record NC_135224.1, on the reverse strand, counting down.
AAGCCTAGGTAGGAATTTTCGACGAGTAGGAAAATTCGACAGAACACCGGGATGGTGCTTCTCTTTTGGCGGAGCTACTCAGAGGCTAACTTGTCAAGGTACTGGCAATTAACTCTATTGTGTGAGCTTTAAGATTTGTGGGGTTTTTCCTCTTGAAAACTACTCCATAGGCTATATTTTATCACCTCTTTCCACTACAAGACATAGTCTTTCTCATAGTCATATTAAAAAAAGAATCCCTCACAAAAAGTCGTAATTTTGCAGACTAGCATGGTGAACAGGAGCTCTAAACAAGAAACAACATGACGGACCATGAGGTGCCGTACGGTTCTGCCAGCTAATGTAAAACTTCTAGTGAAAAAACTCGAATTCATATCAGTCCACCAGATTTATAAATAAATTGAAAAACAAGAAAACGAAGGGTATCCTATCTATAATTCGGAACGTTTCAGTTAGTTTTCTAAACATTTAATACAGTTACAGTTAGTTATCGTTTTTTCTTTTAACCGTTATTATTTATTTCAGTTAACGAAAATGTTTTTTCAATATCAGTTTTCGCTTTTTCATTTGTTTTCATTAACTATTATAACCTTGGTTCAAACAGATGAAAACTGGACCTCTTCATACTTCAAGAATCCAAGAAAGGAGTTTTTTGTCCACCCGAGCCCGGACTGTATGGCACTAACACACACCTCTCATACACCTCTGACTGAAGTGTTAATGCTTTTTGTGGTGGGTTTTAAAGACTGAAACTATGCTGCTTTGAGTTAACAATGAATTCTTAATTGAGACAGTTAAATCATCTACATGCAGCCTTGACCCTCGACCTACCCTTAGCAAAAAGAAGTTGATTCAAGTGTACTCCATGGACAGGAGATGGAGTACAGAAGCCTGATTGAGGACTTTGTGGTGTGGTGCAAAGCTAACCATCTACAGCTGAACATCACCAAAACCAAGGAGATGTGCATAGACTTTAGAAGGTCCAGGCCCTCTCAGCAGCCAGTCTCCATTGATGGGGTCAATGTGGAGATGGTGAAGTCCTACAAGTTCCTTGGAGTGCACCTGGACGAAAGGCTGGACTGGTCAGTGAACAACGACCACCTCTACATAAAAGCCCAGAGCAGACTGTACTTCCTCAGGAGGCTTGCGTCATTCAGGATCTGCCAGAAACTCCTGCTGATGTTCTACCAGTCTGTGGTAGCCAGCGTCCTCTTCTATGCTGTAGTGTGTTGGGGAGGCAGCATCAGCAAGAGGGATGCTGGACGTATTGACAGGCTGGTGAGGAAAGCTGGTTCTGTGCTGGGTTTAAAGCTGGAGCCCCTAAAACCACTGGCAGAGAGGAGAGCCCTAAACAAACTGCTGAGCATCATGGACAATGTTCACTATCCTCTGCACAGCACAATCATCCGGCAGAGGAGTTCATTCAGCGGCAGACTGCTGTCCAAGTCCTGCTCCACCGACAGGCTCCGGAAGTCTTTTGTCCCCCAGGCCATAAGACTGTTTAACTCATCTCAGCACAGCAGGCTACAAACTCTGTGACACCTCCTCTGGTCACTCTAATCGTCATATCCCCAAATCATACCTTACCTCTATTTTCAGTATCTCTATTTTGTATTACCTGTACTATTTCACTTTATTATTGTATTATTGCACTACTTCCATTTCCACACATTATTGCACATTGTTTCCACTACTAATTTTGGCTGCTGTAATTTTTGTCATGTACCTTTTTTGCTGCTGTAATTTGTCATGTTACTGGAATTCAGGAATTTCCCTCTGGGATCAATAAAGTACCTATCTATCTATCTACTAAGAGTATACTTATTTTTTACTAAAACTGGGGAAGTATACTTGAAGGTGACTTTTTATAAACTATATTTTAGATACTTAAGAATAGTATAGTGAAGTATACTTGGCCTATACTGAAAAGTATAAACAGAAGTCTAAGACTAAGTACATTAATACTTATACTTTAGTATACTTTTTACATCTTTCTGCCACAAAGTACTAATACTTACTATATCTTGCTCCAAGTGCATAATAAGGTCAAGTCATTGACTGTGGATCTTCGTGGGTGTGGTTGTGTCTGTGTGTTAATTGGTCTCACCTGTGGCTCGTCTCGTGATCACTCGGGGCTTATGTGGTTTGTCTATTTAATGTGCGTTTGTGCAGTGTCTCGTCTTTGTCAGAGTCGATCATGTTTACGTGTATAAGTGTTTCACGTGCGCTGTCTGTGCTTTTCATGTGTTAAATAAAGTGCCGTGTACCGCAAGATAGGACTCCGTGCCTCGTCCTTATCTCGCACCCCAGCGTCACATTACCACTTTTTACAAACAACGACTTGATCTTGGAGAGACCATTATGTTTATATTTTTTAATATGCAAATGTGCACTTTTTCCTTTCATTTTCTCCAGTAAGGAAGGACTTTATTTCATATGTATTTGTTTTTGAAATGTGTGAAATGTTTGAAAATATATCGAACTTGTTTTCACCATTCTGTCTTGTGATTTTGTAAATGCATCACACTCTTGTGTACATACAGTAAACTTTAAGAATACTTTAAGGAGTATATTTCAAGTACATAAATAGTAAGCTACAAGTAATATGCCAAGCAAACTTAAAGTAAACTAGTGAAATAACAGTATACTTAAAGTATACAATAAAAATAGACTCAAAGTATAACTAGTACAATGGCAGTATATTGATAAGTGTACTTGTGGTATACTTTAAGCATACGAGAAGGATATACCAAGTACATTGATAGCATATAGATGAGTATACTAGTTTTATACTACAAAGTGTACTTTTGAAAACTTAAAATGAACTTTAAAGTATACTTTTATAAACTAGAAATGTTCCAATTAATCCGAAAAAGTAAAAAATTGGTATACCTTCTAGTACACTTAAAGTATATGGTCTGTAGTATACTTGCTATACTTATACTTATACTGAAGTATACTTAATAAAATTAACTTTAAGTATACTACTTTTTGCTAAAAGAATGTCTTTCACTCAACAGCAGATGGCATACTTCAGATAGAACACACTTCACTTTTATAGTGAGTTTTTCTAATGCACTAAAAAAACTGCAGTGGTGAAACCTCCGTTACAAACGAAATATTTGGAGGCAACTGTGCTAAGTAATTACAGACCTATCTCAGATCTATCATTTATTGAGAAAATAATTGAGAGCATTGTCTTCAAGCAATTCAGTGATTTTCTATCTGCAATTGGCTCTCTAGACAAATGTCACCCTAATTTCCTTCGGGATTGATCGATCTGTCTGTCAAAAGTGCTATTAAAATAAAGTAGCCTTGTCTTGCCTTGAGTGTGCTTCCATGCTGAGCATTGCATACAGCATCTACTGCACCTCCTCCTTTTATTAACTAATGTATTTATATATTTATGCTATATATGTTTCCTTTTTTTCCTTCACTGTTGGCTTTGCAGTTGTCATGGCAGTAGTCTCCCTGCTGTCTTGTCGTTACCCTCTGTATTTTAAAAACTCGTGCTTTGCCTCTCTCTTGTGCAAGCAGGGGAAAAATCCCTCCTAAATTTAGCAAGGAAGATTAGCATGGACATTCACCAAAACTATCAGCACAAGACTTTAATATCTGGACATAGTATTTAAAGGGTATGTTTTATCTAAACTGCACCATTTCATTAATGAACATAGCTTGTTTGTGTGTGTAAAAATCAGGAAATGTCAACAGTAAACAGTCAACAGTATGAAAAGCACAAGCAAGACCACTGCTGAGTCTTCTTATTTGAAGTCTTAATCAAGATAACTGGACCTCTTCATTTTTAATTATTATTATTAATAATAATAATCCAAGAAGGATAATCCAAAATGGGAGTGTATTTATCCACTTGAGCCCAGACTGCGTGCCACTAAAACACACCTCTCACTGGGTTTAAGACTGAAGTGTGAATCCTTTTTGCGGTGGGTGTTGAAGACAGGAACTATGCTGCTCTTAGTGTGCTTCTGTACTGAGTATTCTCTGCTGTTAATCTTTTATGTGAACACCCTCCCGACAGCCCCCCCCCCCCATACACACACACACACACACAAGTTAATAATGTGTAGCTCACGAAAAAATTATTTTTGCAAGAATTTTGCTTGATATTATTATAAAGTAGATGTCTACAGAGATGCAGGTACTCACATACCGAACTGAATGGTATATTGCAAAGCCATGCAAAGGAACAGCAGTACAAACAGATGATAACTGGACCTCTTCATTTTTAATTCATAATAACAATAATCCAAGAAGGATAATCCAAAAAAGGAGTGTATTTATCCACTTGAGCCCAGACTGCGTGCCACTAAAACACACCTCTCACTGAGTTAAGACTGAAGTGTGAATCCTTTTTGCGGTTAGTGTTAAAAACAGGAACTATGCTCTTAGTGTGCTTCTGTACTGAGTATTATCTGCTGTTAATCTTTCATGTGGACACCCTTCAGACGGCCTCCACACAGACACCAGTTAATAATGTATGTAGCCCATAAAGAAATTCTGCAAGAATTTTGCCTGATATTATAAAGTAAATCGTGTCATCTACAGAGATGCAGGAATTCACTTATGTACCGAACTGAAGGGTGTATTGCAAAGCTATGCAGAGGAACAGCAGTACAAACAGATGATAACTGAACGTCTTCATTTTTAATGCATAATAACTGTTACGTGTGTCAGGGTAGCCATGCTGTTTCCCCTGTTTCCCCCACATAATTTAACTATTTGTCTGATTGGCAGGTCTCCTCGTTTTGAGGCCACCAATGGCTGTGTGGCCTAGCCCACAAAAGGGCACGGGGCTTTCGTATTAAATTGGAGCACCACGCAAAGAGAAGTAATTTTTTGAACAGTGCAGAGAGTGTGAGAATTGTTCATTTCCATAGTTGAGTTGTTTCCTTCCTTGTAGTATGTATGTCTGAACGTGTTATCAGGGCCGGTTTTTGCTAGGGGCGATGTGGGCGACTGCCCAGGGTGCAATGGGAACTGGGTCAAAATGGGTAAGCAAACTATGATGACTTTCAACTTGATAGTTTAGTTCGGCTGTATTCCTAACCAAATTGCACAGTAGGGGCGAGAATGAGTTTTCAAACCTGTGAATTACAAATCGTACGTGTGTTTACATGGATGCAGCCACGAAGTCGCCAGGTTTGCTTCATGGAAAATTCATTTTTAGGAACGTAAAGTGTTACCGGAGCGGAGCTCGGAGCGGTCCTTTTCTGCAAGGTCCTAGTGCTAGATTCGTCGCTATTTAAATATTTCTTTTTAACCGTTAAAACTGTAGAGGACCAAAACCGGCTTTTGAAAAAGTCCCCCCCAAATTACGTCCGTGAGGTTAAATGTACTAAATGTTAGCTTACATTTCAAATATCATGTTTAGCTGAATAAACATGTTATCAACCCCTTTTAATGTACAGTATGTAGGCTTACAAATTCATGTTTAACTGAATAAACGAGTAGCCTACATTTTATTGAGCATGTTTTTTTCTTCAAGTGTCAAAGTAGAACAGCTTCCTCAAGCAGTCATTAGAGGGTTTTCCATCCACCGAGTTTTTGCGCATTTTGAAAATGCGCATGAAAAAAGCTGAATGGAAAAAGTCCAAAATTCGAAAAAAGCCCCAAATATCACAAAAAGGTTTTTACGCTAGGAGGAGGTGGAAAAGTTAGACTATCGCATCGCCAAAATTCGGAAAAACTGGATGGAAAAGGGTTTTTTGCATAAACTATGACGTATCATGCCTCAAGTCATGTGGTTCTGTACATGATCGCGATGTAAAGATGGCAAATGCATACAAAAACAGTTCTGGAGAGAGCAAAAATTGAATTTAGCTTCTCCATGTATAGAAAAGAAAAAGAAAAAAATGTTTCAAAATCTCAACGTGCAAAAATGCATAACTGCCAGATGGACGTAAAACCACTATTGTTTGGCGTCATCTCACGTGATCTAAAGTTTATTCGCATAACTGTAATGAATGGAAACAAGGCTTAATTCGCATTTTTTTCTGCCAAAACTTGGAAATTGCGCATTCTTTTTTCGAAAGGTTTGGATGGAAACCCGGCTATTGATGCATTTTGGAAACAGGAGATGAGCCCCTGGTCTAATGCACCCTCTGTATTAAGAAACCCTATCTCAAAAACTGACTTTTAGTCATTACTTGGGTAGCACGCATATGAGCCATTTTAATATAGATTAATCTATGCCCACCCCTAATATATATATATATAATGTTGGTTTTTTTTTTGACGGCGCTCGTGCACCCTCAAATATATATATATATATATATAATAATCGAAATTTACGTGTTAAAGTCCCACCCCTATATATATATATATATATATATATATATATATATATATATATATCAAACTAAAAAATTTACTTACGCATTTAACGCATGAGACTCTTTTGCACCGTGGAGTGGCATACTGTGGACGCACAATAAGATGAGCATGATGGGGATGACTGAAGAGGCTAGTGCTGGTGGATTGGAAATTTTAATATAAGAAACTTCCAGATGGAAGTACAAACAAAAATAGTGTTATTTGCACTTTATGCAGGAAGGAGTTTGCTTATCACGGGAGCACTTCCACCCTTCGTTACCACCTCAACGCAAAACATGTTGGGGCTAATGCGCAGGTCCGTAATGATAACTTAGCTGCTAAATGTATTCCTAGTAAGAGCAGTGTTGCTGTCGACACTCAACCACATATCTGGTTCAAATTAAGAAACAAAATGTCAAAGTCCACGTCAGACAAATTGACCAATTCACTGGCGAGATGGATTGCTGTGGACTGTAGACCGCTCTCTGTGGTTGAAGATAAAGGCTTACAAGAAGCACTGCAAATTACGTCAACTGATGCAAGTTACGAACTGCCGTCCAGAAAGACAATGTTGAAGAAAATCCAGCAGCTGTATGATGAGAAAAGGGAAGTAAAACAGGTTATTGTGAAAAGCGCCACAAATGTGGCTCTGACTGGGGATCACTCGACCTCTATTAGCAACAAGAATTATTTTGGTGTGACAGCTCATATTATAGATGATGAATGGAAGATACAGTCATTTGCTGTGAGCATGCTGAAGACCACTTCTAGGCACAATGGAGATGCCTGTGTAGAGGACTTTATGGATGTGGCAGAGGCCTGTGTAAAATTGACACAGCGAGAAAAAAAGACAGATTTAATTGTGCAGAAACAGTCTAAATAATCATTTCAACTAACCTAGTGAAAACCAGGACATTAAATTAATTTTTTTTTTGCCGGGACTGATTATTAAAAAGAAGGAAAACCAGGACAGCCCGGGAAAACCGGGACAGGTGGCAACCCAACATGCTACTAATTTCACCCAGACAACTTAGTTTGGTTTGTGTTTGCAACACAACAAGTGCAAATTCACACATATGTCCTGACTGTGTATTTGTTTTTATTGCTATAGGCTATGTTAAATTGAATAACTTATACATTGACACAGCATTTTGTAAGCTACATGTCATATACTGTATCTTTTAAAATAACTTGCAATCATCAGCATCAATCATACAGTTGCACAACATATGATGATGTAATTGATGATGATTTTGCAGCAAAGAAGGCTCGAAAAGTCAAAATTTTGATTGCACTTCACATGCATGGTTATTAGTACCTGAAGGATTTGTGCTATTTATATTGGTATTTATATACTGTATGTAATTTATTTATTTATTGTGTTTTTGTTCTGTTCTTGTTTGCTTTTTGTATTAAAGGTTATATGATAAAATAATACAAATATGTAATGTATTGTTGTGTTAGTGGTTTGGGGGCAAGGGGTGGTTCGCCCAGGGTGTAAATCTAGCCAGAACTGGCTCTGGTCATATCTCTATATCTGACCTGTCTGGATAAATGACCTTGGACTGTTCTGATGTTTACTACTCTGGATTTTCCCCTATTAAATCTCACTCCTCTCAGGTTTGTCTGCCTTCCTGTCACTCCACTCCAGCAGCATTATACCTGCCTGTTTTCTTGACCTTGTCTCTTTGCATAAACCATCTTTACCATAGCCTCCTATTTTTCTCTGGTTTTTCGACTCTTTTTTAGATTTTGGACCTGCCTTCCCCTAGCCCCTTTATTTAAATCTCCATTCTGCAAATGGATCCGTCTCCTCATTCTGACTTGTCAGGGATACATCATTGCATTAGTCTCCTCTAATACTAGACAATCGTTTTGATTTACTTGTCATAACCAAAACCTGGCAACAAGCTACCCCCGTAATTTTAAATACTATTCGCTATTCCATGCTAGACATTGCCAAGAAACTGAAGATTTCCTACAATGGTGTGTACTACTCCCTTCAGAGGAGAGCACAGACAGGCTCTAACCAGAGTAGAAGGAGAAGTGGAAGGCCCCGCTGCACAACTGAGCAAGAAGACAAGTACATTAGAGTCTCAATTTTGAGAAATCGACGCCTCACAGGTCATCAACTGGCAGCTTCATTAAATAGTACCCACAAGTGTCAACGTCTACAGTGAAGAGGCGACTCCGGGATGCTGGCCTTCAGGGCAGAGTGGCAAAGAAAAAGCCATATCTGAGACTGGCTAATAAAAGAAAAAGATTAATATGGGCAAAAGAACACAGACATTGGCAGGGCCGTGCAGAGACCTTTGGAGGGGCAGGTGCTCAAAGTGAAAAGGGGGCACATGGAGCACAAATTTGAAACACCATACAGAAACATACCTTGAAATATAACAGTTTGATTTGTAGCAACCCTTATTCATAAATAATATAACATGGAATCACAACATACCATATTATTGTCCACATCTCATATCTTTGATAGAGGGCAAAAGTAGTCTATATCTATAGTCTATATTTACCTGATTGAGTACATTGAACAGCTACTGTTGAGGGGGTTGGTGGAGACGTTGTATTGTTCTGATATTGAAGTGACTAAAAAGAGCATGGGAGAGATAGTGGCTAATTAAAATAAGTGTTATGTGATCATGATAAGATGCAAAGATAACTAAGATTAAACATGGCGCACTGTGACCTGCCATACGGCTGATTGTTTGTAGGAGATTCTGTGCTGAGAAAGGATACAGCAGGCTGACTGAACTAAACAGATCAAGTTGCACATTTGTAAAAAGAAAGGGGAACATTAATGGGAGGACAAGAATAAAAGAGGTGTGGAGGTACAGCCTATATCCACTAAGCTATAATTCAAGCTCTGCATTAATTTAGGACATAGAAAGATAATGTATTAAGTTGAATTCAGATCCCCATTAGACACTGGACTGTTTAACTGTGGCTTCTCTTCCTGGAGTCCTTGGACAAAAATGGAACAATTCTTACACCTCTTTATTTTAATTTCACAGCTGTAGTTTTGGTTTCTAAAAAACAAACGCAACCATTTGTTTTGACACAAACATGACTTCAACATGTAATGTTCCATCCTGTTTTTATTAATTGATACTCATAAACTCATGTATAAACTTAAGATTTTTAATGGGAGAAAGAGAATAGAGGAAGGGTGTGTGTGTGTGTGTGTGTGTGCGTGCGTGTCTGTCTGTCTCTCTGTGCATGTAACAAAGTAGTATTTTTTTGTTTAAGTTATAACAGCAACTTCCTGTTGCCCATGCTCCGAAATATGTCAATGACTTCACTGTAGTTGATTGGAATATCCTTTTCAATTGCCAGTAAATGTATTTGTGCTTTATCCACTTTGTGCAAGACAGCAAGGTTATAAATGTCACATATTTTATATTCATGCATATTTAATTTGTCTGTATACAAGTGTTAAAACACATTCTGATTTGTTTAATGAGAGGTCACAATCACAATTTAAATTCTTCAAATTAATTATTATTATTGTTGTATTTATACTAATATAGTCCAAAATTATGTAAATAGGCATGTACATGGCAGAGTTTTAGTCAAATAGCATATGCCTCATTGCCTTTAGAAATATACATGTAGGAAAAACACTGCAACTGTGTGTGTGTGTCTCTCTCTCTCTCTCTCTCTCTCTCTCTCTCTCTCTCTCTCTCTCTCTCTCAGCAGACAACAGACACTTTTTTTGTTTTTTGGTGGTCGTGGTAATTTTTAAAGTAGTCCGGTAATAAAACGCACCCCACCATTCCTGAATTTTCACCCGCGACTGACTTTTCAAACAAGCCCAATTTGGCGGTAAAACCGCGAACCTGGCAACATACATATACACACACAGTGACAGGCACACTGTAACTCGTGAGAGTGTGTGTAGAGTCTCACACACACAGAATGCTGCTAACTTCACTAACTTTGTCAGTTATCTTGCAAGAAAACAATGTGGCGTGCACAAACAAATACCACGGCAAAACCTACCTACCGGACCGTTAGCTGTTCTCTCTCCGTACCCTAACCCTAACCCTAACCCTAACCCTAGCTTAGTAGCGCCTAGGTCACGTGCTGACGTCACGTAAAGTCAGGAGGGCACGTAAGGGTCAATGTGAATCAACGTGATTCACATGTGAATGGTGATTATTATTATTATTATTATTATTATTATGCCACACAGACAGACTTTCACACATACAAAAATTGACAAAAGGGCACTTTGGGCAGAAAGGGCCAAAGGGGCAGGTGCTCCAGCACCCTCCGCCCCCCCCCCCCGCCCCCTCTGCACGTGCCTGGACATTGGACAGAGGAAGATTGGAAAAAAGTGACAGATGAATCAAAGTTTGAGGTGTTTGGATCACACAAACGAACATTTGTGAGACGCAGAACAACTGAAAAGATGCTGGACGAGTGCCTGACACCATCTGTCAAACATGGTGGAGGTAATGTGATGGTCTGGGGTTGCTTTGGTGCTGGTAAAGTGGGAGATTTGTACAAGGTAAAAGGGATTTTGAATAAGGAAGGCTATCACTCCATTTTGCAACACCATGCCATACCCTGTGGACAGCGCTTGATTGGAGCCAATTTCATCCTGCAACAGGACAATGACCCAAAGCACTCCTCCAAATTATGCACAAACTATTTAGAGAAGAAGCAGGCAGCTGGTGTTTTATCGGTAATGGAGTGGCCAGCGCAGTCACCAGATCTCAACCCCATTGAGCTGTTGTGGGAGCAGCTTGACCATATGGTACGAAAAAAGTGCCCATCAACCCAATCAAACTTGTGGGAGCGGCTTCTGGAAGCATGGGGTGAAATTTCTCCAGATTACCTCAGCAAATTAACAGCTAGAATGCCAAAGGTCTGCAATGCTGTAATTGCTGCTAAGGGAGCATTCTTTGACAAAAGCAAAGTTTAAAGTAGAAAATTATTTCAAATAAAAAAAAAAACAACATTATTTCTACCTTGTCAATGTCTGGACTATATTTCTATTCATTTTGCAACTCATTTGATAAATAAAAGTATGAGATTTCAGGGAAAACACAAAATTGTCTAGGTGACCCCAAACTTTTGAACGGTAGTGTATATATATTGTTCCTCTTGTCAATTTAACAGACTTCTACCATTATGTAAATGACACCCAAACAGTGCCAGTTCTGTCAAGGACCCACCTACTATTACTCACTTAGAAAACTGTCTATCTGAAATCCAAAAGTGGATGAATGAAAACTTCATGTTCCTCATGTTCACTTTCCATATTTAAATGTAATCTCAAAACTTGCCTGTTCTCTTTTGCCCATCAGCTTTCTTCTGCCTGACCTACTTCCTACCCACTTTTGATGTTTTCATGTGATATTGTTGCCTCATTGATGTCTATTGAGCCTCTGCTCTCTGTGTTTTGTGTGTACTATGTACTGAAGGTTGTAAGCATCCTTGGGTTTTAGAAAAGCACTGCATAAAAATAAAATTATTATTTTAAAACCCTGTGTTTTTGTCTGCCTTGTGCAAGCAGGGGGAAAATATAAAATTATAGTAGAATTTAGCAAGAACAGAACATCAGATTTTAATATCTAGACATAGTTATTTATAGGGCATACAGCACCCTCCATAATTATTAGCACCCCTAGTTAAATTGTGTTAAAAGCCTTGAAATAAATAAAAAAAATTTATTGCAGAAGCATAATCTCACACGCAACCTTCAAGTCAAGTGAAATTTTTTTTTTTATCTTGACTGAGAAATAATTATTTCCCATAAAATGACTTGTTCCACAATTATTAGCACCCTTAACAATTTCTGGGAAATAAATGTATTTAAACCATTTGTCATTTCTACTGTATTTTATAAATACTTTTCATTAGTAATTCATTACTTCCTGTTTCCCTGGGGTATAAATATGTCATTACACAGAGGCCTAGTTCTCTTAGGCTGTGTTCAAAATAGCCTACTACAAACTACTGGCGTACTGCTTGGGCCCCAAATCAGTATGCAGGATGCAAATAAAAATTATTTTTCCAGTACGCGAAACATCCCTGGATGACACACTACTTCTGCAAAATATTCCAGTACGCGAACAGAGCTATCTTCATGGTGTACTGCATCCCGTCATGCAACGCTACATTCACGTGACCCCGTAGTATGCTTTGCTTTTGTCGCATACTGGAAACTGTACTGCATACTACACTGTAAAATGTGATAAGTTGATCTTACTTAAAAAAATTGAGGACAACGGTTGCACTTAAAAAGTTAAGTAAATATAACTGTTATTTTCAAGTTATGTTTACTTAATGTCTACTACTACTTAAATGTACCAAACAGTTGTATTTACTCAGTTTAGTTGAGTTGTACAGACTAAATAGCATAGTAACGCTAACTTGTCATTTATAAGTGGTGCTACTTATATTACCAAAGTTTATGTAACTTTATAAAAAAAAGTCCTGTTTAGGAAATTTAGGAAACCGATTGCCTTAGAAAAATAAAGTAAGCACAATTAAGAACTGTTAGTCCACAGTATTTCTTTTATTAATTTCTGATATAAAACCAGCATTAAAATGTTACATGCCGGTTTTATCAAAGCATTGTGCAACATTTTGTGAAGAAGCAAGAAAAATTGCTTCTTTTATTGCAGCAATAATAACACCAGCTCAAACAAGCAGTGCATCACTATCGCACGAGAAAAAAAAATTTAACTCTTACGAACATCTATATAAGGCCTAACCTCACTCACCTCTAAATTCTAGCTACTAGACACGGTAACGGTGCCTTAGATTAACTCAAGTGGCATTCTGGGTAAATGAATGCCCTGCCCCCTACTAAACAACAATAACTTCAGCAGCTAAACTACATAACTAAGACGTTAACACGGCGAAGCCTTTCCAAAAACACAATTGAATCTAAAGTGCATTCAAATTATTATATCTACACTGTTAATACTTTAATGGTGACCATCCGTATTTCTGAACGTAAATTGCTAATCCCAGTTAGCATAAGTTACTTTGCTAATACTTCTGCCAGGCAGGGTAATAACCAGAACTGGAAATTATTGCCTCAGTTAAGCTAATCGGTTGGTTCATTAACATGGCAGTCTCATCTCACATTTTAACATAACGTTTACTTAAAAAGTGAAACATGCCCGTTAAACGGTACGATAAATCTCCGCTGCACTCCGCTGAAAAACGTTTGACTTGCTGACGTCACTGCGCATGCGTGGATCCTGCAACTTGAAGGTTTGCATTGAATATACTCACCTGTATTTAGTTTCTGAGGTGTTTCATAAAAAAATGGGACTTTACTAAAATTATATGAGTTAAATCACTAGGTTATTATGAATTAAGTAAAGGTTACTAATGTTTTTTGATTAAGCAATGGTGTTATCTTTTACAGTGTACTATGAGGACCAGTATGCAGTATTCAGTATATACTGAGTGCAGTATGCAGTATCCAGTATGTCATAGGCTATTTCGAACACTGCTTTACTCTTAAACATGGGAAAGACAAGAGAACACACTACTCAAGTAAGGTAGATGTGTGTCGACCTTCATAAGTCAGACCATGGCTACAAGAAAATAGCCACCCACCTGCAGATGCCCTTACCTACAGTCAGAGCAATCATCAAAAAGTTACACACATCTAGAACAAACAAGCCTGGACACAAATGTATTTTGCCACCACGCACAGTGAAAAGAATGGTAAGAGAAGTAAAAAGTTCTCCAAAGCTCACTTTAAGAGAATTGAATCAAATGGTAGCATCTTAGGGTTATGAGGTCTCCCAAACAACCATCAGGCGCTATATACATGCCAAAAAGCTGTTTGGGAGACATGCACAGAGAAAGCCTTTTCTGAGTTATACTCATGAGCGTAAACAGGTGCAGTTTGCCAAGCAGTACTGGGATTTTAACTGGGACCATGTGCTTTGGATCAGATGAGACCAAGATAGAGCTTTTTGGCAACAAACACAAAGTGGGTCTCGTGTAACACCAATGATGAATATGGAGAAAAACAACTGATGTCCACTGTTAAGTATGGAGGAGGATCGGTGATGCTGTGGGCCTGTTTCATCTCCAAAGGACCTGGGAACCTTGTAAGGATACATGGGATCATCAACTCTTTGACATATCAGGACATTTTGAATCAGAATCTGGTGGTCTCTGCCCAGAAACTCAAGATGGGTCGTCACTGGGTTTTTCAGCAAGATAATGCCCCTAGACATGTGGCCAGATCTACTCAAAAAGGGTTCACAAGGCACAAAATCAAGCTCCTCTCATGGCCATCTCAGTCCCCAGACCTCAACCCAATAGAAAACCTGTGGGGTGAGCTGAAGAGGAGAGTGCGTAGAAGAAGACCCAAGACTCCGGATGATTTAGAGAGATTGTGCAAAGAGGAATGTTTGAAGATCCCTCTTTCTATATTCTGCCATCTTGTGAAGAGTTATATGAGAAGATTATGTGCTGTCGTGTTGGCAAAAAGAGGTTGTAGGCTACAAAGTATTAACATTAAGGGTGCCAATGATTGTGGAACAGGTCATTTTATAGGAAATAATAATTTCTTAGTCAGGATTTTTTTCTTTCTTTTTTCACTTGAGGTGAAGGTTGCTTTTTGTAATATTTTAGACTGAGATTATGCTTCTGCAATAAAAAATACATTTATTTACTTTTATCACATTTTAGGGGTGCCAAATGGAGGATGCTGTATGTTATCTAAACGCACTGTTTCATTAATGAATGTAATTTGTGTGTGTAAAAGTCAAGAAATGTCAACAGTAAATATGAGTATGAAAACCAAAAGTGAGATCACTGCTGAATTTTACCATAATAAATCTGTAAAGAGTCTTATTTGACAGAAGAACTTTTTACTTCTTCTTTCTCTCTGTCACTCTCTTTCACACAAACATATTGCAGTATATGTTATACCACAAAAAGCCAGCAAAATTACTCACTCTTGGTACATTTACTATAAAGAAATACAACAATTTAGTTATCAACTCTTAAAAATAGCACACAAGGATGTTACTATTCAACATAAATGGTGTCTATACAATTTTTATCACGAATAACTCCCCTCTATTTCAAAAGCCTTATAGTAAACTCTCTTGTCCAGCAGACCAAGTCCCTCGCACTTCTCAAATGCCTTTGTCCCCCTCTCTTCTCTCCCAAAACCAATCACAATAGAAATTTCAACACAAATCTAAAAATTAAGAAAAAACGAAAAGGATATTGGCAGGTGCATAAAACATACCAACCAAACTTTAAACTTTTTTTCAATCAATCTTGCCCTCTTTGGCTCTTGTTGGAGTAATCTGAATTAAAGTAATGACTACTCATCCCCTTTGTTTCTCTACAGGAGTAACATGGGGGCTCTAGGAGCATAGGAGGCGGACATGTGCGACAGAGAGCGGGGTTTGTTGGTCAGGCTTTTATCAGTAACAAGGACAACGTCTCTTAACAGATAACACACGGATGGCCCATGAACGACAAGGCATACAGAAGAATTAGTCAAGCTAACCAAATTATACTAATGACTAAATAAACAAAACATGAACAGAACAGAGTCATGACAAAGACTAGACAATGACAGGACGAACTAACCTGAACAAACTAAACAGGTGACGGCTCTGGTTATGAGTGCGTGTTCACTTGGAAGGGGTTAAATACTAAAAGGAATTTCCATAAGAGGATCAATAAATCTTCTTCTTATTCATGTTATTTACATGTTCTGAACTGATGTCATCAGCTTGGACATTTATATGTTCTATGCTGTTTCCTGAATTAAGTATGTGTGCTTCTCAGTGTACCTAACATCTGGCGCCCCCCAGGGCCCTGATGGAGGAACAACCAGGGAAGTGAAGCAAGATGGTGGGACTAGGTGGGTAAGCTATGATGACTATGATATTAGGAACACTATTAGCAATGTGAGGAAAAATGCATTAAAAAGAATTACCTGATGCAGAGTAACATTCTATTTAAAGTTGCCATAGAACACGTTTAATTGGCATCTTTAACATTTTCTCTTATGTCTATACAGAAATTATGACATTGTCAAGTGTTTCCATAATGTAAAGATACCACTGAGATTTTAACCCATGACTTCCTGTTTACTAGACAGGCGCTGCTGTCTCTATACTGTCTCAAGAAAAAACATGCATGTTGAACAGCAGGTGTTCTACACACAAACATGTATCCTAGTCTAACAAGAAATATTTTGTAGGGAGAGAAAAGACTACTTGTATCAAATCAGAATCAAGCTTTATTGGCTAAGTATGCTCAAACATACAAGGAATTAAGGCTGCTCCCAACTTCCTTGGTTAGTGAAATCTGTGCAGGATGTCACCAAGGTGGCTCAAGGGTGCTCAGTCAAACTTTCGTCTGCATTTATCTTGACGTTGACTAAACGTTAACTAAAATCAATATCTGCAGGCCGAGCAGCATTAACTTTAATTTAACTGAATGAAATGAAAGTAAAATAAAAAAGCTAGATGAATGAAAGCAAATTTGCCTAAAACAACATAAAGCAACATAGTTCTAAGTACTTCTTTCGTCTTGAGAGGCTAAATGGATCTTTCTTGGAGGCTGGAACCAGTAGCAATGTTCTTTGGTTCCACACCACTCTGGAGGCTGGGACCAGTAGCGATGTTGTAGCTTTCATCTCACTGAGCTTTACCAGGGTTGGCATAGTTGCCAGGTTTGCGGTTCTCACGCCAAATTGGGCTAGTTTGAAAATCCAGCCGCGGGTAAAAATTCAGGGGTTTTTGGGCTACTTTTGAGTTGGGCTACCACGGGAGTTACAAGTCAACACTAAGAATCGATCGCGATATAATACTCAATTTGTCTCCATTTTCCACTCAACACCAACCCCCCCCCCCCCCCCCTTCGACAGCTTACACTCACCGCCAGCCCCCCCAACAACTTTGGACTTTGGGCTACTTTAGGTTTCTGAAGGGCAGGTTTTACACTGACTTTGTGCGGGATATTTTTGTAGGACCTGGCAACCCTGAGCGTGAGACACACGCATTTGACCGTTTTTACACGCTCTCACGCCACACTTCCGATATCTCACGCGGAAAAAAAAAATCTAATTTATTTACCTCTGATCCACATCTATGATTCAATGTGTTACTAGTTCACTCTGATCGATCGTGATATAACACATAATTTGTATCCATTTTACGTTCGCCACCCGCCCCCCTCAACAACTTACGTTCGCCACCCACCCCCCCCACATTGACAACTTACGCTCGCCATCCCGTCAACAACTTACGTTCGCCCCCCCAAATCCCCCCCCCCCGTCAACAACTTATGTTCGCCACCCCTCCCTCAACAATTTACACTTGCCACTTCCTCCAGGTTCAAATCTCACTCCAAGCGATCTTTAAAAGTTGCCAAACCTGCTTTACTAATTCCGAATGTGGAGCATTATTTAAGCAACTTTTAGGGGTGTGATCGTAGTAAACTTATTGGTCAGTGTAATGGTGTGGTAAGTTAAACATGTTCTTGTATAACTCACTGCATTTATTGAACATAGCTCATTAGACATAAACTACAGGGGAAAGCACAGTATCGTAATGTATATGTAAAACATCCTCATTCTCTCTGCCTAACGTTCTACATCACGTTATGACACTACATAACATTTCCTCTGTGACGTTTGGTGCTGTTTGAAGGAGGAGACACACAATCCTTCTGTGGCGACAGACGTCACTTTCATTTTAATAGTGACGCGCAGTAAGCGCACGAAAAACATTCAACGATGACACGTAGAACGTGCAGACTCAGACAACGACGAGCACAGGACACTGCGCGAGCGCACATTAAATAGACAAACCACATAAGCCCCGCGTGATTACGAGACGAGCCACAGGTGAGACGGATTATCACAAGACACAACCGCACCCACGGAGATCCACAGACGAGTAGACGTAGACGATGTAGACACACGCCCAAAAGGGAGGGGCCGGGGTCCTCACCGTGACATCCTCCCTTCTTAAGGTTTGAAATTCCACTCAAAATACTTGAACGGAATTTACTAAAGAGACTAACTAATTAAGTTAACTTAATTAACTAATTAAAATGCCTTTGAAAATTACTTGCACATTTGTAGCAACAGCATTATAAATCAAAGGTACTAATAACAAAAGTAGGCCTAATCCTCCAACAAAAAATTCTCTTAACATTACTCCTGAAATGAACAAATTAACCCATGTTAAAACTTAACAAAAACTTCTGTAACCAGCATTTGTAATAAAATTTCAACCCTTCCATAACCTTAGGTAACATTTAGCAACATGTTTCTACACAACTTTTATGACATGACAAAATCTCTATGCCAACTGGGTTTATGTTTTGCATGTGGAAGCTTCCCAAGAGGAAGTGAATCATGCTGGGCATTTTCCAGTCCTGTAGCAGTAGTGTCCTCTCCAGAAACTGGAGCAACACGTTAAGCTAATGGAGATGACCTGTTCATAACATCAACTCTAGCTCTTTTGAGGCAAGGATTTGTACAATGTCAATGTCCAGTTGGCTCTAGAATTCATATTTCAAAGCTATATTTGCCAGCTGTCCACTTGATGTGAATTTGCATACATTAGCTGTCTTTGGTCAAAATAAACAAAAATATCACTGGGTTTCATCTATTTCATTGATATCTTATGCTGGAAAAGTTCTGGACATTGGATTCAAACCTCTGAAGTCTAAATGCTTCATTTGTAATTGGGAGCATCTGGCTCAACACTTTGAGCTAATGAAGATGACACAATCACAAAATCACAAAAACCCATACTTGAGTAAAAGTACAAGTACTCTATCAAAAAGTGACTTGAATAGAAGTTGAAGTGTTCTTTTAAAACTTTACTTAAGTGGAAGTACAGAAGTATTCAGCATTTTAGTACATTTTCAAATGTACTATTGATTATTTAGTGACACATAATGGACTGGGCACCATGCCACAATAGTTACAGTATCATTTTTCTTTTATCCTTCTGGTACAATGGCTTCCAGTTCTGAGATCAAAGTCAGAATGACAGTATATTTCTCATGCATTAAACTTAATCATTCCCCTCATCAATGTGAGATAAGCTTTCTTTTTACTAGCCAGTGGATGAATGTTAAATTTGATGAAGAGCAGACGTTTGCCTGCGCCACATGAACATTAGGCTCTGTAACAATGTCTGTCTCACACACAGTCCCTCATGAGGCAATTAGATGTAGGACTGCAGATAAAACTACCTGCAGAGAGCAACAAAAGGCACATTTTATCTAACCCGTAAGGTACAAGAATAAAATACATCCCTCTCTAATTTTATTTAATGCTTTACATTGACTGTAAAACAAAGTAACAGTAACAAAGTGAATCAGAGATAATCTACTGGAATAAAATGGAGGAAGAAAGCACATGCCGCATTCCAGTAAATGTAATTGTATTGACCTGTAAAAATAGACCAATAATAGGGTCTTCATTCCGACAGTAGAATAGAGTTTGTGTGATGGGCAGAGAGTGCAAAATAAAAGCAGAAGCAATGGAAGCAATCATGCCAAGTCTCAGGGAAAAAGGTGGTTTTAATGCATAAAGTGCACCAACCAAAAACCCGTGACAAGATCCAAATGAAGGACACAATGACCAGCAGTAACTGGTACAAAGACAAGACATATATAGACAAACAAACAACAGTCAGGGGATGCAAATCATAGACCCTGCGCACCTGAGGCACAAACAGCACAACAACAAGACAACTGCCGCTGTATACGTAGGCGACCAGCAGGGGGCCCGCCATACCGTGAGAGTCCCCCCCCCCCCAAAGTAAAGCCAGCCTTCCGCTAAGGATCACCCCAGGCTCCTGGGGAGTCAACCCCTACCGGAGACGCTCTACCCTGGAGCGCCAGAGACTAGGGCCTTTGGCACCCCATCAGGCTTGGGAAATCCACCACAGGAAACCCCCTAGTTACCCCAAGCCCAAGGGGGGGATCTGTCAGGAGATCCCATGCTGTCCAGGAGAGCCGCCTCTTGCCTCCAGGAACCTCAACATAACAGAACTACATACACCATGACATAACACAAATGTATAGGCGCCAAGGTGTGAGGACGGGAAGCAATGGCTCACCACACGTCCAACCACACCAACACTCCCGAGCCTTGCTCCTGCCCTAAAGGCCCCAAGCACCTTCAAGATGGTGGTGACTGCATCAGCCACCATGGGCCCCAAGGGGACAGTGCCGCCCATCAAAGGCTCCAAGGTGACTGCATCGCCCACCAGGGGCCCCAAAACAACATCGCTCATCAAAGGCTCCAAGGCTACTGTGCCGCTCTCCAGGGGTTCCAGTACAGGGGGTAGATCACTCCCTAGGGCCCCCTCGGCGACCTCGCTCCCCAGGGCCTCTTCAGCCTCGACGCTCCCCAGGGCCTCTTTGGCCTCAACGCTCCCCAGGGCCTCCTCGGCTTTGACACTCCCCCGGGCCTCCTCGGCCTCGACGCTCCCCAAGGACTCCTCGACCCTTGTGCGCCCCAAGGACTCTTCGGCTGCAATGTTCCCCGGGGTCTCCTTTAAAGCTCCTGCCCCCACAAGCCAGGGGAAATCACCCACAGCTCCCAACACAGGGGCCTTGAAGGGGTTGCCGGTGATGCCGGCCTCTGCGACCCGGGAGAAGTCGCCTGCTCCTTCAGTCTGCTCTACAGGCCAGCTGACTCCTCCCATCCCCGCGGCCTGTCAGCTGATCCCGTGGGTCCCCACAGCCCGTCAGCCGATCCTGCCGGTCCCTGCGGCCCGCCGGACGATCCCCTCGGCCCACCAGCCGGTCCCCTTGGCCCGCCAGCCGGTCCCCTCGGCTCGCCGGATGATCCCGCTGGTCCCCTCAGACCGTCAGCCGGTCCTACAGGTCCCTCTAGCCTGTCACCCGGACCCTCTGGCTCCCTCGGCCCGTTTACCGGCTCCGCAGTGTCCCACGGACTGCCTTCGTCCTGCATCGGTTTCCGCAGATACTGCTTTGTCCGCCTGTGGACCAGGATCTAACGACTGTTGTAAATGTTTGAATGTCAGTCACCCTTTTCCCCCCTTGTTCCCATTCTTACCGTGCTCTGTTCCAGGTTTCCTGTTGGTCCCAGTTCCCATTTGTGTGCCTGTCCGTGTCCATGTGTCTGTTCCCATGTCTGTTTCTGGTATGGTGGTCTCTGTACCTGTCCCTATGTTGGTCTCTCTAGTTCTCACTCATTTTGTTCCTGTACCCGTTTCTGTTATCCAACACATGCTTACCTCCGTGTTCTCCACGTCTTCCATTTCCAGGCCCGGTCCCATCTCTGACCCCGGTCCGGTCCCTTCCTCGTGTCTTCGCCTGCCCCGGGTTCAGTGCTGCCTGTCCCGGTGGCCCCTGGATCTGTCCGTCATGACCCTCCCCGCCGTCCCCTGTCCCGTCTTTCTGTCCCATTTGGTGGTGTCGTGTCCTCCCCCCTGCCTCCGTTGCTGCCTGCATCTCTCCCCTCAGTGGTGCCTCTGTGTCTGGTCTTCCCTGCCCTTCTGTGGTCTCCCCTGTCCCGGCTCCCCCTTTTGTTGGCTCTTGCGTGCCCCGGTGTGGCACGCGCAGAGGGGGGGTTCTGTCACATCCAGCTCCGCCCTCCTTCCCAGTCTCATGACGTCTGCCCTAACGCCACCCTGTTTTTCCTGTTTCCTTGGTTTCCGTTCTGTCTGTCACGCCCCTGTCTTCAGTGCTCGCACCTGTGTCTCGTTCGCTCCCCTGTTTCAGTGTATATATTCCCCTCAGTTTTATTCCCCTGTGTTGGTCATTGTGTTTGCCATGTGTCCTATTCTCCCCCATGCTGGTTTCTCCTCACATTCGGTAGCCTGTGCCTTCCTGTCACTTCTTCCGCGTGCTGACCTGGTTTGTTCTATTTTGTCTTCCTGGTTTTGGTTCTCGTTTCTCTTTGTTGTTAATTTAGTTATTCCTTCGTACGTGTTACCCTTACGTTAGTTTTCCCCTCCCTGTTTCTCGGTTTACGTTTCCTACGGTTGTGTGTTCCTCCCCTTCTGTGTGCTCCCCTCTGTGAGTTTAGTCTCGCCATAGTGGTTCTCTCTCTGTCTCCTTGATTTGTGTATTTATGCCTGCGTGTATGTAGTTCATGTTCTATCGTTATTTTGTCCTGTTTCCTCTGTAGGTGTGATTAACGGTTCTGGTGATTGTGTTTTATGCTTGTGTGTGTTGGTTCTATGTTTGTTCAGTAGAGCTGACCTGTTTTACTGGTGTTTTATGCCCAAGGGTCTTAGCCCTTATGTTTGTGCAGAGTTCTGTTCCTGTTTTTATTGTGTTCGAATTTTCTAGTGATCTTAGGTGTCTGACGTGGTATGTTTATATTCTGTCCCTGTTGGTTTTAGTTTGTAGTTTTTCTGTTTAGTCATTTGCATGTTCTCCCTTGTCTACTTACCTCTTTACTTGTTTGCTCTCCTTTGTTTAGTGCTTTGCTTCCTTTATTTAATAAATCATTTGAATACTTGCGTTTGCATCACACCCTGTGAAACATTACACATTCACAATGTTCGGCAGACACTCCTATGCAAGACGGTGATGGTATGATGACAGAACGTGTGGGATGTGACCTTGGCGTTGCCAGCAAATTACAGTACATAAGCTACACATGTGAAGGCACTTCACAAGAACTTTCTCAAACGAATAAATCCTAAAAAAGCTCCTGAAAAATAAGAATTTAGTAGATACTTGTTGACCAAAGAGGTTCATGTTGCTGGTGTGTGTAACGGTGCAGTAATTCTGCCATTCCTCACCCACTCCGGGGAAGAAAGCAGACTGCACAATCTCCATGCGAGTGACTGACCTCCTTGACTTGATGACTGATTAACTCTGATTTGAAGTGAATGTCTGGATTTAATTGAATTCCAATCTGCTCATAACTCTGGTAAAAACAAACAAAAACAGCCTCCCAGGTAGAACACAACATGAAATGTAACCTCTATACGGAGGTCACGACAACCTGGCAACATTTGTCAACAGTGCTGTAAATGTGGCTTCATGGCAGCAAACACTGCCATTCACAAATTTAAAGCATAGAATGTTTATCTATGCATTTCTAATATACCCTGTACCCACAGTCACTGAACCTTTGATACAGAATTTAACCTTGTGCTGAAAACGCTTTGACACCACCTCCCCTCTCCCTCCCTCTCTCTCCCTCTCTCTCTCTCTCTCTCTCTCCTACCCTCCCCCCATTCAAAAAGCCTTTTTCCAAGGCAAGCTGAAGATCAGTGGGAACATAGACATGGTCAGAACCTCCAGCTCACCTCAGGGAAAGCCAAACTCTGAAGAAACAGTGGTGTGGGCGGCAGCATCCATAAGACTTAGCAAGTCAGTGGTGACGTTGCTTCAAAAACGTCTGTGCGACTTAGCAAGCCAACCGTGACCTCATTATATGGCAACACTGAATACTTTTCCAGACTTGATTGTCATTATCCATGAAACTTAATGAAATGCTTAGTAACTGACGTAAACATATGAGAGAATGAGAGAATATGAAAGAACATAAGATTGATTGATACCTAGAAATATGCACTACAATACCTAATTCACAAATTTAGGAGCTCAATACCTATGTTGTAATTACAAGTAATCAATTATTATGGATAATAATTGAATTGCCACTGAAATAACCCTGTAATAACCCTTTGTGAGTTTAATGTATGCAGCATTGAAGAGTACATTTTATTATTAGCCCCTTATCTTTATCAGAGAGAGAGAATCATCATTTTTATGTTTAGAATTTATGTAATTCTAAGTATGAGATACTGTGTTGAATGTAGTAATGACCTTCTACAAAGAATATGTAGTGAAATGTGGTGTTTCATAAATTACAAATGATGGCTAATATAAATTATTTTATGCATATTCTGTATGTTTTACAAACACTTCAATAAAACACTCATTATATATTTGTATCGATGCCTGCCATAACATTTAAAACAATAATTACAGCATGTCTTTGAAATAATGAGTTTACTATGTCAAAATAACCAGGACATTGCTTAGATTTTTCTAATTTTTAGTGTCTTGTCTTGTTCTCTTAATTATGAATTGTCAACACACTCGTTCCTTCACCAGCTGAGCTGGCAGACTACCATGGCAATGAGCAGTAGGAGGAATGATTGGTGGAAGAGGGTGAGTGGAGTGGGAAGTGTGTATGTGGGTGTGTGTGTGTATACACACTTCCATTTTCCACCATGCCGCTAATCATTCCGTAGCTGACTGGCAGCTTTCTGACTGGATTTCCACTAGATTGACAGTCAGACGGGTTTTTGAGCAACAGCTCTGTGGGGAAGTAAAACACTTCTGTGTGGGCCTGAACCGCACAGCTGTAGTCCATTAGGTAAATAGTAGACCATTATGTTGTGTCACTCACAGCTGTTGGCGATTGTGAATTTGTGAGCAGCCACCAGGAGGTGCAAATCCATAAACGATCTGGCAGCTTCAACCAACCAGATCTGTACATACACCAACGTGGACCTTGACGATGTTTCTGCCAGACAAGTTTGCACATCTCAAGTGCAATATAAACAAGTGAGAGAATGTTAACCGCCATCACGAGGTTGCCATTCTGTATTAGCGCTGTTTCTTTTCTCAATTAACACATGGTTATGAATCTCATACACATTATGAGGTGCATGACCATAGCTTTGTCGTAACTAAGCTGTAAAAACATGGTAGCTATTGGTTATAAAATTCAAATGTTAGGAGATTGAAAACATTTCCGCACTAAATCTTTCCAAGAAGGTATTGGTAATTCTAAGAAGCAATTCTGGGGAGAATTTTTTTTTTTAAGTTTAAAAAAAGATTTAAAAATAAACCCCAGGAACAAGACCGCTGCATACATAGGAATTTTATTTTGTCCACATTAAAACCAAGACATCCTACTTAACATACCAAGAGTATTTTGTTACAAATAATTATTAAGCTAGTAAGTCTTAGTTCTGTTTAAGTTATATGAAATGTGACCAGAGGTCAATTAAAGATACTGAAACAATGCTCTTACAGAAACGGGCCAGAGGGTCAACCATATGAAGGCTTTTAGAATTACATTTGTATTTCAGTGTATGACTGAATGTTTCCAGATATGACAAGAGGGGTTAGATATTTTATTAAATTATATAACAGTTTCAGTATTTATCATAGTTAATAAGATGTGTGATGGTATTCACAAAGAGTTTTACTCAATATCTTAGTGTCACGGTGACAGCTCCGGACCCTTCCCTGTGGGCGTGCTGCTACGTAGTCTGCGTGTCGTTATGTCCATGTTTGTACTTCCGTGGGCGTGGGTCGTCTGTGAGCGTGTTCGTGGTATCACCTGTGCCTTGTCTCGAGGTCACATGGGTCTGTGTAATTCACCTATTTAATGTGCGTTCGCGCAGTGTCTTATGCTCGTCTTTGTCTAAAGTTCATGCCTGTGTAAGCCTCCGCATTTGCGTGCTTGCACCGTCTGTGCTGGGCTTTGCGTTTGTGTGATTAAACGTTTTATGTACATCGCAAGACGCTCGTCGTGTCTCCTCCTTCCTCCAGCACGCCAGCGTCACACTTAGTCCCACAAAATGAATATTATTTACCAAATTTCAGCTTTGTGATGCATTAAAAGTAATTAATTTAGGTTAAAAATAAATACATTTTTAGGAGACACCATTATCCACAGCAACTTGCATATTTATAAGTATGTGTGCTCCTTTGAACTCAAACCCATGATTGAGGAGTTAGCAGTAGTATGCACTAGCAGCACTGCCTGCTGAGCTACAGGAATGTCTCTAGCAGGATTACAGAAGTTCAGCTTTTCCTGAGCGTGTGGCAGTGGTCCAAACTGACGCATTTTTGTGTGTTACTGTGCTCTTTCATACCTGTGGATGGAAGGACACGCCTATGCCACTGGCCTGGTGCTCTTCAGAGAGAGGACTACGGGAACCCGCTCAGCATATTCTCAAATCTGAGGAGCTGACAAAGCAAAGTTGTACAAAAATGCAAAAACATACAAGCAAAAAATATATAGTTACCTATGAAATAATCCATTCAAGATATTGGAATCAAATCAAAACCCTAATACCAATACTGGAGTGTATCCTGGTTGGCCCACAGAGGGTCTGGACATGACTGGTGTCACAAATGAGGGTTGTGAGTGAGAGACTTGGCTCTTTTCCTTCTCTTCAAACTTATTGTGCTTGCACATAAACATATACATACAGATCTGTACCCATTTAACATATGTGTACCCATTGTTATGTCCTATGCACATGTTTGTATGTAGTGTAGTGTTTGCTGTCTGTTCTGTGTGCAAGACTCCACTCCAGACTCCCCTCCCGACTCCATTCCATGTCGTTCTACCTTTCACTATAAAAAGGGCCTTCCCAGTACCTCCTAGTGAGACATTTTGCTCCTTGGTTGTGTTGTTAGTATTCTGCATTTATATGCCTATGTAAATGTCTGTGTAAATAAAATGTCTGTATAATACACCTTTAACCACCCACTTCTATAGTCCCATCATCACTAACATTCGTGCTGCTGTTCACCTACACCACCGTTATGGTCCTCACGCCTAGACAGGCCGTAACACCATACAGTACTACACTGCAAAAGTATTGTGACCACAAGCCAATGAAAAATGGACGACTAAACACCATCTGTTCCACGTTTCCTTTGTAAACGGGCAGACGGCATGCTAGGCACAGTACCCTTTATTCCGATGGCATCTAGACGTCAGTCTCGAGGCCATTCATGTCAATGACGCAGTGATCAGGGCCTTTGGACACTCTCCTGTGGTGGGGCAGTGGTGGGTAGGAGGTCCGGTCAGAGACGACCTGTCTTCCTGGAGGCTGGGAGGCTGGAGGGAGGACCTAGTGCACTGGATGCTGTTCATGGGTGTGGTCTCACAGATGAGGGGAATATATATGCAGTTGTCACGGCCTTTCCCAACAAAGGGCAGAATGTATATTTCCTTTAACTCAAGCCCAACACTACACCTTGCGCTTCTCGTGAACAGACGGCTCCAACCGCAGAGTTCCTCACGCTCTCGCTTCTACCGGCTGCTCAGCTGTATTACTTCAGCGCGTCCCAACTTCCTGGATCAGTCGGACAACAGGGCGCCGCTTGGTTCACTCGGCTCACCCGTCAATGAAGGAAGTCCTTCCTCTTTCAGTCACTCACTCTGTGCTCAGTTGCGTATTCTAACAGGGTCCGGAGCAGAGTCCACATGTGTCCTCCTTGTCCAAGAATTTTTGCCTTCCCCCTTTGCACTCCAACGGCTGTTTTAACAGCAATAATTAGTTCCGAGTTGCAGCTGCAGCCCATTTACCCATCATGTCTCAGTGCTGCTGCAACCCATCACAATAAAAGTCCCACCTTCACACACTGATAAAATACATACAATGTAAAAAAATAATATTTAAAATACTGTTCACCCATGACATCCTCCCCCTCTAATGGGTTCTAGTCCCGAGAACCTCATCTCGAGGCCCAATCTCCAAATCTCACTGGTGGTTGACCCCGATTTACCCGCTGGGACCGTCTAGCATCTACCCCTGCAGGTTCAGAGTCCCCTTGGCACACAGGAACCCAACACCACTGTTCAGCCACTCTCGGATTCTCATCTACAGGGGGTACCTGGGGGATTTCTGGTAAGTGCAAACAAGGACGCAAAAGGTTACGATGGAGGGTGCGTTCAGGCCCCGACTTTCCCTCCGGCCTTACTACATAAGTGGGGATATCTCTAGGATGTTGTCGCACAATCACATATGGTTGGGACTCCCAACGATCACCCAATTTTCCCTTGGCTCTTCGCCCGTTGTCCCATACCAACACTCGTTCACCTGGCAGTAAAGGTGCATCTCGAGCTGTCCGATCGTACAGTCGTTTGTTTTTATCCGCTGCTTTCAAGGAATGCTCAGAAACTTTACAATAGGCATAGGTTAACCACTCGTGATGTCTCCTAACCCACTCCTGTACACCAACCTCCCCATCTTGCCTCGGCACACCCAGTGCCAAGTCCAGTGGCAAGCGTGTGTGTCTGCCAAACATCAAATAGGTTGGGGCATAACCGGTAGTACTATGCACACTGTTGTTGTAAGCATGTACAAGTGGAGGGAGGTGATCTACCCACTGACTTTGTTGCTCACGCTCCAATGTCCCTAGCAAATCTAACAAAGTTTGATTGAACCTCTCACAAGTCCCATTACCTTGAGGATGGTACGCGCTAGTGCGACTCTTCCTACACCCATAGAGTGCACAGAGTTCCCTGATTAAGCGGGACTCAAAATTAGGCCCTTGGTCCGAATGAAACACCTCCGGACAGCCAAAAGGCTGTATGACACAGTTCCACAGGACTCTTGCACACAGAACAGTTAGCGCAGACTGATCTATAGTGGGCACTGCCCATGAAAATTTAGTAAAAAGATCTGTGATCACCAATATATTTTGATACCGATCGGCAGGTCGGCCCAAAGACAGAAAATCCATAGCCACTACAAGGGGGCCTTGAGCTGTAAAAGGAACCAAAGGAGCCTTACTTTCAGGTCTAGCCTTGCGAAAAGTACACCGTGAACATGCTCGAATAAAATCATGTATAGTGACTTCCATCCCCACCCAATAAAAAGGTGATAGGGTTCGCTCTACCCCTTGGTGCCCAGTCTTTTTATGGTAAGCTTCCAAGAGGACTCTTGTGTAATGCTGGGGAACCCAAATTTGGGAAACAGGCTCATTCGTCTGTGGATCTTGCACAACCCGACAAATTACCCCGTCCTGCACAGTTAACCTGCTCCACTGACTCAGCATCTTTCGTACCTGTCTGGACTGTTGCTTACGTTCAGGACCTGTAGGCATCTTACTGCTCTCCCGGTAGCCTCACACAACTTGGAGATCAGGGTCAGCCCTCTGCAGTTCTTGCCAATGAGCTGAATCCCATCCCCACCCAAACTCAGCATCAGCCAGTTCACCTGGAGCCTGGACCATTTCCACCTCACACACTGTAGCTTCTTGTGGAAACATAGTTGTGGCAGGACAACCCACCCCTGATTCAGGGAGCCTTGACAGTACATCAGCATTTACATGGTTACGGCCTGGTCGATACTTAATCTGGTAGTCATAATTTACCAATTGCGCTGCCCACCTCTGTTCAACAGCTCCCAACTTAGCAGTTTCCAAATGTACCAGGGGATTATTAATCTGTAATCACCACAATCTTTGCACCCCACAGATAATCTTTGAATTTTTCGGTCACTGCCCACTTTAAGGCAAGAAGTTCTAGTTTAAATGAACTGTAATTAGAATCATTTCTTTCAGCTGGATGTAAACTCCTACTTGCATATGCTATAACCCGCTCTATACCATCTTGTTGCTGAGCCAACACTGCCCCAAGTCCGTGATTACTAGCATCTGTATAGACGAGAAATGGTTGAGTGAAATCAGCATAGGCCAAAATGGGTGGTTGTAGAAGTTTGTTTCAGCTGGTCAAAAGCCTCCTCACAATCTGGAGTCCATTTTACACTAGGAGACCCCCGCCCTTTGTGGCGACCTGTACCCCCTAACAATGCATTCAGAGGTTTAGCAATTTTTGAAAATTCCTTAATGAACCGCCTGTAATACCCCACAAATCCCAAAAAGGATCGTACTTGTCTTACAGTTGTTGGGGTCGCCCACTCCTCAACAGCAGAGACTTTAGCTGGATCAGGGGAAACTCCTTTCCCACTTACACAGTGTCCCAGAAACTTAACCTCCTTCTGGAACAGGTGACACTTTTCAGGCTGAAGTTTCAATCCATACCTCTCCAGAGACTGAAATGCAGCGTCCAAATGAGCCAGGTGTGCTGTAAAATCTACAGAAAAAACAATTGCATCATCGAGGTAAACCAAAGTGGATTCTGCTAGCTGGCCACTTAGACACCTCTGCATCAGCCTCTGGAAAGTTGCAGGGGCATTGCACAATCCAAAGGGCATACGATCCCACTCAAATAGGCCAAAAGGAGTAGTGAAGGCTGTCTTTTCACAATCCTTCTCATCCATCTTTACCTGCCAATACCCGCTAGCTAAATCTAAGGTAGAGTACCACTCTGCTCGAGCCAAGCCGGTAAGGGAGTCTTCTATCCTGGGGAGAGGGAAGGCATCCTTTTTAGTCACGCTGTTCAACTTGCGATAGTCCACACAGAATCGCCAGGCCCCACACTTTTTCTGGACCAAAACTACTGGGGCAGCCCAAGGACTACAGCTTTCCCTTATAATATTTCCCTCCAACATACCTTTTAGTAGGCCCCGAATCTCCCTATAAAGGGTAGGGGGAACTGGTCTATGCCTTTCCCGAATGGGAGGAGCATCCCCAGTGGGGATGGAATGTCTAACATCAGTACATCCATAATCTTCATGTGAAGCAAAAAGATGCTGCCACTTGCCCAAAAACTGCTGTAATTGCTGCTGTTGGCCCTCATCTAGCCCTTCGCCCTGCAAAGGCTCACTCTTAAGCCATTCAGGCAACTCATCCCTTAAAGGGCTTACATCCGAACCCACCTGAACAATGTCCACTTCCACAACCCCTGGGCCCACTTCAGTCAGGACCACATCTTTCTGTTCACGCACCTGCTGGGGTTCTACCATAGACACTCTGGCCAGCTTTTGATGTCTATAAATGGACACAGGGAAAGGGTTAAGATTACGGACTCTCACCGGAATACGGCCACGCTGAACTGTTGTCAGGCTCCTTGCAACTTCCACATTCTGGCACTCCCCATGCGGTTCAACATGTACACAGCTCCCCTGGTATCCTGTCCGCCCAGGTAACCTAGCCCAAATCAAAGCTTCACTGATAGCGGGAACAGTCACAGCATACCGACAAGCCACACGGGCAGTGTCACACCTCTGTTGCTGTAAAGAAGCAGCTTTAATTCGGCGACAATCAATAAACACATTTCCCCATTCTTTATCCAATGAGTTGGTCTGAGACGGCCGAGGCAAATTCTCCTTACTAATGACGAACAATTCCTCCCAGCAGGCAGAAATCACATTCATCCCCAGTAAAGCCCGATTAGCTCCCAGGCAACTGTCCTTCACAATGACTACCCACCGCTCGAGTACTTGCACACCCCCTACTTGAAAATTTGCCACCATATATCCAATATATGGGATATCAAGCCCATTTGCTGCCCTTAAGGTAAGCCACGGTATCTGTTCGGACCCACCCAGCTCCTTGTCCTGAAATAATTCTTTACAGAGACTCTCTGCAAACATAGTAACTTGGGAGCCAGTGTCAACTAAACATTTAACATCTCTACCATCTACTTTTACATCTACAAGGGGGCATACACCTGCCATAGCAGTTTGGGTAGTACAAGGGTCTTTAGGGGGCAATCCGGACACTTGACCCACAGTAGCCGGAGAAACTAAAAATCCCCTTGGGGAGCACGGGATGCTGAACACGTCCTACTAATGTGTCCCACCCCACCACAACGATTACAAATTGGCCTACCCTGAGGATCCCATTTAAATCGGTTAGTGGACATACCAGTGGCCCATGGACTCCTCCAACCACCTTCAGCTCGAGCACTCTCTTGGGGAGGGCGCTGATTAACACGCAGCTCATCTATAAGGGTCTTTGACAGTTCAGACATTTGTTCTTTAACTTCTCTCATAATCTCATTCCGAAATTCCACCTTCCAGTCACTTACTGGCCGTGAGGGATGAGATCCAGCATTAGCAGACATACATGCAGAGGGCTCCCAGTGTTCCTGGCATTCCTGCTCTAAGGCTAGTGCTTCGGCCTTTACAACCTCAAAAGTCAAGGTAGGGGTTCTCCGCACTTGTTTTCTCAGCTCCTGACGAACAGGACCCTCCCGCAGACCCAGAATGAACTGATCACGTAACAATATGTCTCCTTCTTCTAAGCCCGTCTCATCCCTACTTTTCAGCCTGCAAAACAATTCCCTAAGGTGTAGCGCAAATGACCTAAAAGACTGTCTAGGTTCCTGCTTACAATTATAAAACTGTGCCCTCAAAGCTGCAATTGGTGTATTATCCCCATATAGTGCAATTAGCAAATCAAAAATTCTCTTGGTAGTGTCTCTATGCTCTTCTTCGAGTGCTAAAACCTCCCGTCTGGCATTCCTGTCAAATGACCCTGAGCACTGAGCATATATTTCATCTGGGTTTTCCATTCTCCCAACTTTACTGTATCCATACCATCAAACTTAGACACCCAAGACCCTCCCATAAAAAATGGCATCATCATTAAGGGCCCTGTACCCTGAGGATCCTCACCAGGCATACTGTCAACTTGTTGCTCAACCCAAGGTGTAAATCCTGCCGACTGCGCCAAATTTATGTCACGGCCTTTCCCAACAAAGGGCAGAATGTATATTTCCTTTAACTCAAGCCCAACACTACACCTTGGGGAGTCGCAAGTTGACAGAGATGCAGAGAGAGGATGTAAATTCACAATTTATTATTTCAACAAAAGATAAAATTTATAAAATCTATTTAAAAAAAAGCATCCACTCCAAGTCCACCCAGTCTCAGTCCAGACCCTCGGCAGCCAGTTCCAGGGAGAAACACGCAACAGTCCACTTAGTGCTTTGGATAGGTAGTGCTGCAAACAAAGGACAGAATAACAAAACAAAATGCAGTCACTACTCACAGAACTAAAATTGTAACGGATGGACCTCACACACCCACAAAGACAAACACAAAAATGGAGCCCACAGGATCTATGATATTTTAGCCAAATAAAATGTCCCCCTATAAGGCTGGCACTGAAAAAAACTACTTAAAACACCACAGCAACCCTCCAAATTATAAACCCCAAAATAATTCAATCCAAACAAACCCAAATCTCTTACACACAACCAAAAACTCAAACAATAAAGTAAACCTATAGCAGTACCCAGCCTAATAGGAAGCAACTTAGCTGTTTATCACAACTGACTCCAACAAACTAATGATTCAAATGTACTGCCCTAAAACGGCGACTGCTGGATGGCCGGAGGTTAAAATTCTTCTAAAAGGTAAGGTAGGGAGGTTTCACTTAGCTTTGGGAAGGGTGAGCGTCCTCACCCTTCCTTTGTCTCAACGCGCTTCTCGTGAACAGACGGCTCCAACCGCAGAGTTCCTCACGCTCTCGCTTCTACCGGCTGCTCAGCTGTATTACTTCAGCGCGTCCCAACTTCCTGGATCAGTCGGACAACAGGGCGCCGCTTGGTTCACTCGGCTCACCCGTCAATGAAGGAAGTCCTTCCTCTTTCAGTCACTCACTCGGTGCTCAGTTGCGTATTCTAACAGGGTCCGGAGCAGAGTCCACATGTGTCCTCCTTGTCCAAGAATTTTTGCCTTCCCCCTTTGCACTCCAATGGCTGTTTTAACAGCAATAATTAGTTCCGAGTTGCAGCTGCAGCCCATTTACCCATCATGTCTCAGTGCTGCTGCAACCCATCACAATAAAAGTCCCACCTTCACACACTGATAAAATACAAACAATGTAAAAAAATAACATTTAAAATACTGTCACCCGTGACACAGTGACATCATTAGAGGATAATGTGCATTTAAAGGAACAGTTCAGAAAAAAGAAATCACATTTCTTCTTCTATTTCTACTTCTATTTCAGGCATTTTTGGTGTCAAACATTTCCTTATTTAGATTTGTGTTGGAGCTACAAGTCTAATGTTGAGCATTTTAAAAGCACCGTGAAATATTGGAATCAGCTCCTGAGTAGATTCCGAAAAGTGTTTGCCATCAGTAGGGGATTGCGAGGTTGACCCTTGATGATGCCCCAGCCATCTGTGGCCAAGACAACAAATTGGCTGGGCTGTCATGAAAGGAGGGGTCAATTACACTGACACTGGCCAATTGCAGTTGAGGAATGCCAGCAGTGCTATCACCAGTGTGTTACTCTGTTCACTGATGTTGTGATTGGATACATGTGCCTTGGAGCGTGCGTTTGACCCACCATCCATTGTTCTCAACTGTTGTGTGATGAATGGAAATTGGATGTAACCTGTTGTGCTACCACTCTTTCTTTCTTAGCACAGCGCATCCGTTTAATGCAAATAAGAACGTCACCAGTCTTGTGTCTTTTAATTATTTATTAAAGCTAATACAATCAAGCAATAATAATGGAATATTGAAAAGGGTACCCTGAGAGTACACAGAAGAGACACGCTAGTCATGTCATCCAGAGTGTAGCTCTGACACCCGTCCACTTCTCCTACATTATATACTCTCCTATGGCATTCCCCTTGTCAGGTAAAAGAGGTGAACATTTATCATGGCAAAACCTACAGCTGTTTCCCTTTTTCTGGAAGCGTGGTCTCTTGCTTGACCTTACCAAATAAGGACAGAGAGGACTCCTATTTTCCATTCCACTTTTAGCAAACTGCAAACACTTATAGCTTTAGAAAAGGCACACCAGCACAGATATAACAAAAGCTTGATCAATCATACAAACAACTTGATCAATAATGTAATGTAAACAAAACATAAAGTAATTAATATATGATTAATACTTTAAGGCCAATCTACTTATAAGGATACTCGAGTATTGTAGTTTAAATATATCTTAGCATGCTTTCACACATCAATTCCTTAACAATTCCCCCTTTTAATTTATCCCAAGATAAATTAATACAGAGAATCACCTGCACAACTCTGCCGTTCTTCTTCTTGCTTTACAAGAGCCATCATATTACCTTCATCCTGAGGATCACGCTTTTCTATCATTTTAGTAATCAATCGCTCAACTAAGCTTCTAATGCAGGGAATACAGCAACATCCACATGTGACTATAATAGCCAAGAATATACCTACAGAAGTTAAAGCTGACATAATAAGACCTTTGTATTTGCCAAACTGTTTTTCCAACCAGTCAGTTACAGGATCATTAATCCCTGAAGCTTCTTGCATTTCTTCTGATAACGCCTTCAGTCCCTCTAAAGCTCTAGACACAGAACCATCTGGAGCTGTGTTGTTAGGTATGAAAGTACAACATGAATCTCCAAACATTACACATACGCCCCCTTTTTCTGCCAATAACATATCTAATGCAATTCTATTCTGTATTGCCATGAGTGAGGTGGCTGCTAATTGATCTCTAAGTCCTTCCACTGCATCTCTAGTTAAATTAGCAAGACGCATTACATTATAATGCACAAAATTTATACGATCTACATTTTTATTAGGAGTTATTGGAAAGATAGCTGCTATCAAAGGTATGTTTTCAAAACCTGCCGCTATTTGGTTAGCTAGTTTATGCTCATCAGGTACTCCCCTGGGGATTCCAATGGAATCAATATAAGTAGGCGTGTTTTTCATAAGATCAAAATGGTCTTTTATATCTCTCCTCTGCCTGAAAACCTCAGTCGCTATAGCCATATTCCTATGTCCTACTAAAGTAATTGGACTTCCCAGTCTTACCATCGCACACAAACCTCTAGAATATTGTGGTAACCGAGTCCACAAGTTCTGCCTACCACAATAATAATACAAACCGGCTCGAGCCCATGATCCTATTTTCTCACCATCAGGTCTTATACTTGAACACATTGACTCAGAAATTTCTCCTACTGCTATGACTACTTTAGCAGTGCTATTTTTGCGGAAGCATGTAAAATTTCCTTCAGTTGGGGGGTTAAATGGGCCTGTACGTGTCTCATTTTTAATGACAGGAAAAATATGGCTAAGAGTGGTGCAGCTAGGACCCTCTCTGCCACTAGTGAGTGCCAGCATGCAGGCATAGCCTTCTGGGTCACTCTCTGGAAACAGTGGAGCAGGTGTGAGGACAAGTCGAGGTCGTGCTTGTGCGCACGCCACACAGTCCTCCATACCTGTTTCTCTCGCTTGTCCCGTCAACCATCGTAACCAAGTATTATCTGCTTCATACCCTGTAGTTAGTTCAATTATCTGCTGTGGTGTCCATTTAGTATAATCTGATCCACGAATGCCTTGCATAATTTCTGATGTATTGTCTAATGATGGTCCTAATGTTGGGACAGGTCTAAACCGTACTATATTTATTTTAATTAGGCCTAAAGGATCTGAGCCCGACTGATCTACTCCTAGTACTAAGTATACCGCACGCGCCCTGTGCTGAGGATGTGCTAGTACTCCCGGTGAAATATCCCAATTAATTGATAAAGTAGCTAGGTTTTTACTAGGATGTGTGTCTCTCTGAAAAAATAATGCTGACCACCAAGCCTGAGTCTTGTCTGATTCAGATCCAGCCACTTTTGGAAGCCAACTCCCGCTGCTTTTTACAACCTTACCCCACGAGTCACACCACGGAACCTCTGCATGCCCCCTTTCATAACAGTGCTTATCTATAGCAGGGTTCCAGCATAAATATAAGTCTGCCCCTCTGTATGAATAATCCTTTCCCTGGCATTTAATGACATCACACACATCGAAGGTCCACGCAGTAGTTTCTTTAAGTACATATTCTAATTCTAATCCACCATATCTCCTAATACATCGATCTATTGCACTTCTCTTTGCTCTTGTACTACCATTATTCTGAGATGTAAGTATAAGTACGAGTAGCAGTATTATTGCTCCTATTGCTAATATCGCTCCTGCAGAATACCTAACCCACTTAGGTCCCCACCAAACTCCGGTCCTATCTCCTGTAGTGTTTGGTCTCCCAAAAGGATGGCCAAACAACTGCCGTATGTCCACCATCCTATTTCTAAAATCCGGGGTGACCAATAGCATTCTTGACACCTTTGTGCTCGAAGGGCGGGTATACCCGATCTGCCCTTCTCCCAGCCCGGTGAACTATTTTGGACACCCCCTAAAACTGTATGGGGAAGGTTCCTTCTCCCCAAAGTAATTCTATCTCTGGACACGGCTCTAAATTTTGAAGTAATACAAAGTCTTCTAGGACGAGTTCTACCGAATATGTGGTTACCGTAGGTTCTTTTCCTGGTTCAACAAGCACTTTAAATTCGGTGTATTCTACCACCCACGGACAAAGCCACTTAGCTACTGCTATTTTATCACTAGGTTTGTACACTAACCGACCTATTATATTAAAATAAACTTCTGGAGAGGGTTCAAAGGGTTGTATTTTGTATCCTATAGAAATTCCTGGCGATGCTAATGCAGATTTACCTTGTGGGATATATCTCCACTCTATTTCTATTATAGGGCTCTGAAGACATTTATTTTACCACTTTTATTTTATTTTACCCTAGGTCTTAGATGTATTTTTCTACCTTTACGATCTCTTTCTAATATGGCTCAGAGAGTTACACACTATTGAGGGTTTAACTGGACTGGTGGAAGCTACTTGGTCTGTGTAGAGTCTAAAAATAGTTCCTCCTGACAGGATCAGGTTTCACTCACTCACTCCTGTGGGCTCTTGCTGTAACACTATCTTTTGTCTATTTCTTCACTTTACTTTAATACAATCCCTGAACAATAGTCACAATTACAATATCTATATGTCTATGTGCCTAAATTTTCTACAAAGCCAAGCAAATTGTTTAATAAACAAAAATAAAATAAAAAATAAAAATAAAATAATAAAAAAATTATCTTCTCTTTTGTTGTCAAAGGCAAAATAATCTTCTCTTCCAACGAAGGGGGTCAGGTATACCACCTGGATGTACCCCTGGCTCTGGGTATTATTATGACCCGTAGGTTATAGAGCTCCGTATCTCGGCGCGCTGGATGGGTGGTTCTGATGCTCTGCACTGGCTGAGATGGAACCACGTGTCTCCTTTCCCCTTCAATCGAACGGCGTGTGAAGTCCTCTCAGTCACTTTGAATGGACCGGTCCACCTGGGCTCCGACCACTTCCTTTTGATGACTTTCAGAAGAACCCACTCAGTCACAGGCAGGTCCGGTCGAGGCGTCAAGTCTGGCTCCTCTCCTCGCACCTGCACAGAAAAAGCTTCACAAATAGCTTTTAGTTCTTTGAAATATTCCTTATGTGATCTGGCCGCCGATATGTTTAGCTTCGCAAGCGCGTTGTGGGGCCCCGGAAAACTCCTTCCTGTCATGAGCTCAAATGGAGTGAATCCAGTTGCAGAATTTACTGAAGATCTTATACTTAATAACACTAGTGGCAGGGCTTCCTGCCAATTCATTCCTGTTTGTGCACATACTTTTACCAATTTATTCTTTATGTTTGCATTCATCCTTTCTACTTTACCCTGCGATTGGGGATGGTAAACCGTTCCGTACTTATGCCTGAGCCCCAGGCTCTGTTCTACAAATTTTAACTCTTTACTTGTGAAATGAGTGCCATTATCTGATTCAATTATTTTTGGGAAACCGTTATGTGGTATCCAATGATTTATCAAAGCTTTACAGACAGACTTAGAGTCTTCTGCTCTGGTGGGAAATGCCTCTACCCAACCTGAGAATTTATCCACTACAACTAACAAATACCTTTGACCTCTAATCGGTATTATCATGTCAGTGTAATCAATCTGGATCTTTTCTCCTGGTTCTCTAGGACCAGGAAACTTACCTGGTCCCGGCTTCAGAGTCGGGCCACTGTTATGTACATTACATATTTCACAGTTTTTTGTCCACTCTACTATTATGTCACTGAGGTATGGGTGCCACCAATATTTTAAATTCTCCTTCATCTGCTTCCTGCCTACATGTGCTACCCCGTGTGCTCCTGTGAGTACTGTATTAACTAATTTTCCTGGGAGAATGGGTCTGCCGTTTGGTCCTACCCAAACTTCTTCACCTTTTCTTCCTCCCTTGTCGACCCACGCGGTCTTTTCTTCTGGGCTGCATTTCTCTTGTAACTCAAATAGCTCTCTGCCTGTGGGAAGAGAAGACCACTCCTCCTCCTCCCTGCATACCATTTGTAGCCCATCAATCTTATAACCTGCTGCCTTTTTTGCTGCTGCATCCGCAGCTTCATTTCCTCTCTCAATCAGACTATTTCCCTTCTGATGACCCTTACATTTAATTATTGCTACTCTTGTTGGCAACATGAGAGCTGCTGCAAGTTCTTTCATGTCTTCCTGATATTTAATAGGTTTTCCCCCTGGTGTTGTGTATCCTGCTCTCTCCCACTGTCCTAGCTCTACGTGTGCCACCCCCACTACGTAAGCTGAGTCAGTGAAGATATTTATGTGCCTGTTCTCTCCCAGCCTCAGAGCCGCTATGACTGCTAATAGCTCTGCTCTCTGTGCTGATTGTAAGCCCTCAGGTTTTTCTGAATGTACCGTGCAGAACTCATCTTGCTCACCCTGTGCTTCCATTACAACTGCAAATCCTGACTGTACTATCCCATTCTTACCTCTAAAACCACATCCATCCGTCCACATATTTTCAGCTCCTGGAATCAGTTCTCCCTCTAAATCTGGTCTCCATTTTGCT
The DNA here is from genome assembly GCF_052324685.1 of Brachyhypopomus gauderio. Lineage (NCBI taxonomy): Eukaryota > Metazoa > Chordata > Actinopteri > Gymnotiformes > Hypopomidae > Brachyhypopomus > Brachyhypopomus gauderio. The sequence goes on along the minus strand of NC_135224.1, from coordinate 15,658,417 downwards.
GCCTTTGCTGCTTCTGCCACACACTCATGTGTTGGACCCTGCAACATTCCGTCTGCCATGTTAATCCCTTCATGAGAAAACAATAAGTTAGGTGCCGTCAGAACTTTTTGAATCCGTCTCTGTCTGAGTGGTGTGAGTGTAAACATTTGTGAGTTCACATATGACATAACACTGTGGCTGGTTAGAATGTGGAGAGGATGTCCTGTTACTATGTGTGCTGTTTTTAGAACTAACTTTGCAACCCCTGCTGCGTGCTGTGTGCAAGGTGGGTGTCGTTTTTCTGTGTTATCAAGTGGGACACTAAGGTGCATTAGAACCTTCCGTTCACCCCCTTTTTTCTGGAACAACACTCCGTTAACACAGGAGGGTGTTTCAGAAACATCTAAGTGAAATGGTTTGCTGTAGTCTGGTGCAGCGAGATCAACTGCCTGCGCCAACATTTGCTTAAGTTTAATGAAATGCCTTTCTGCCTCAGCTGTCCAGTCTAGCTTACCAGTCAGGTTTCTCATGCCCAGCTCACGAACCATGTCTCTAAGTGGTTTGGTCAGTTCCACATAGTCAGGCACGTAGTGTCTACTATAGCCAGTCAGTCCTAAAAAAGACAACATGTCCTTTACTGATTCGGGCTTGGGGTGGTGTAGAATAGAAGTACGATGCTGTGGTGACATTCCTGTCGCTCCCCCGGTGACTATTCTACCCAGAAATTGAACCCGAGGCCTACAACACTGTAACTTCTCCCTGGATACTTTATAGCCTGTTTCCCACAGCCTAAGAAGCACCCGCTTAGTGGCCTCCAAACAAGTTTCTGCAGTATCACAAGCCAGGAGGACATCATCCACATATTGAACAAGTAGTGACCCTTCAGGCAGGTCACAATGCTCTAATGAGATAGCTAAGGCTCTATTAAACAATCCTGGCGACAAAGCAAATCCCTGAGGTAATCTGGTGTACCTGTACTGCTGACCTCTGAAGGTGAAGGCACAAATATCCCTGCATTCTTCTGCCAATGGAACACAAAAGAAAGCATTAGCCAGATCAATACATGTAAACCATTTCATCTCTGGAGAAAGAGATGCTAAAGCCACATAAGGATTAGGTACTGGACTAGTTGGAGTAATCAAAATCTCATTAATAGTTCTAAGATCATGCACCATGCGATAGGCGCCTGTCCCTTTCTTTTCCACTGGCAGTATGGGAGTGTTCCAGTCTGAGTGTGCATATTCTAAGACTCCTGCATTCCACAGTCCAGATATAGCTTCTGCAAGGCCCGCTTCAGCAGCTGGTTTGTGTGGATACTGACGTTTCCACCTGGGGTATTCTCCCTGCACTTCAAACCGTACTGGTGGCTGTGAAATAAGTCCTACATCATGCGGTCCTTTTGACCACAGACTAGGCGGCATTTGATCTAAAATGTGATTACTATCAGGGTGATCACAACACTCCCTGCCATGAAATCTGCTCAGCATATCTCTAGTTAGTGTGATCTTGTCTACCGAAGGCTCCTGTATAAACCAAGTATTGCAGGACTGTGAATACAAAACCTGCGGTATGTCAGTTTGAACCCAATCAGTAGCATTATTAGCTTTCCTAGTCATCCCACCTAGTTCTTTGGCCATATGTCCAGGGTGCAGTGCTAAAGAAATGTGAGGAGCAGCTGAATCACTCATCATATACCAGCGCTGTTGTGCCGGGGTCAAAACAACTGGTGCGGCGACGCCTTCAGGTCCCACAAATATCCCCGTCGTACTTATCTCCCAAATTTGATCAATTAACTGTTCCTCATATTCTTCCCCATAAACCTGATCCCCTATAGGGTCATAAAATAAAGTCATATGTAATGGGTCGGGGGGCGGGACATACGGTTCAATCAAAGTAATCCAGGGCTTCCAGTCAAGGAACTTGGAGTGAACGCCCCTCCTAGAACAGGAGTCAGTTTCTAAGAGGCCCCAGTAGATGTCAACCGTGGGTGGCCAGTCTGTGGAGATCAAATACATGCCAGTGTCCTCCCCCTCTGAACAGTGCATCTGTGTGCCATCCGGCAATGTGACAACCAGCCCAGAGGGGCTACATAACACAGTAGCTCCCAACTTTATTAAAATGTCTCTTCCACACAGGTTAACCGGTGCAGTCCTTGAAATCAGGAACCTGTGGGTAATGGCCTGCTGGCCGCATGTTACGGTCATTGGAACAGTTTTTCGCAGACTTTGTGGCGTCCCAGAGAACCCTTTCACCATCACAGTATCGCTGCTTACCAGTCCATCAGGCAAAGCACAGTTGATCGCTGAATGAGTCGCCCCGGTATCAACTAGGAAAGAGAGTCTCTGAGGGCCGACTGTGAGGGACAGCATAGGGTCTGCCGTGGCCTTGCTGTCCGAGTTCTCCTCTGGGCATCGTCAGTCCCACTGGTCAGTTCCCCATGTGCCAACGGGGTACTGCCCTGGAGCTGCAGAAGGGTTAGGCGCTGGTACAAACTGGCCTCTGCCTCTCCCACGCCCTCCGGTGTACTGGGGACACTCTTTTGCCCAATGACCTCTCTGCCCGCAGAGGAAACACCCACCCCTCATACCACGACCGAAACCTCCCGGACCACCACGACCTCCCCTGGCCCCTCCCCGACCTCTGCCCCTAAAATTAAAATTCTGGCCCTGGTGGGGGTATCCCCCTGACGTGGGTAAATACTGTGTTTCCCGAGGCGAGGCCACATAAGGGTGCACCAGCTGCGGCACACACTGAGCTAAGGGGGGCTGCTGAGGGGGCTGACCCTGACCCTGGACTGAGGCCAAAATAGCCTCCTTCTTTTTCTTAGCCTGCCTGTCATCAGTTGCTTTACGCCTATGGTCAACTAGCTGTAACTTTATTAGCTCTGTCACCATCTTGTCCTGTTCGTCTTTCTTCTCTTCAGCTTTATCTAGGGCCTTCCCTAGGTGGTGAATAAGGTGTTTGTTCCACTTATCTGAGTCACAATCAAACAAATCAGGGTTATCATCCATAACCTCCTGAACCGCCTTAGGAACACCCTCTAATACCGCCTTTCTAAACCACATCCTATGAGGGCCCCGTGGGCCTGGGTGAATACCTGTCTGAGACACCCATGTGTCCACTGCCTGGCTCAAATAACCTATGGGGGTCTGTTTAGAGGTCCAAGTGAATTTAGGAACAGCTGCAGCTGCACGCACTGGCCACTTATCTCGCATAGCATTACCTAGGGCTTGAATATGTCTAGTTAAAGGGACATTATGTACCAGGTCAGTGGTACCGGCCGCATACTCTATGTCTCTGAGATCTGTGGCTGTACAACATCTAGCTATCACCCCTCTAAAATCTCCCATAGCTAGCACCTTGCCCGCAGTCAGTTTGTCTAGTTTAGATAGCCATAAGCCTCCCCCCTCAGTGAGAGGAGGAAGTTGGTCAGTCAGCGCAGTAACATCAGTCAATGGCAAAGGTTGATATTCACGATTCCCAGTGGGCCCAGTTACAAGAGGCATAACCAAATCCTCATTATCTGACTCCTTATTCTTACTCCTTGTCCCTCGATACACCCCATTCTGCACCAAGAGTTCATTTAACTCATGCATTTGCTTTTTAGCCTCTAATAGTCCTGCTCTCACTTCTTCTACTACCTCACTATTCTCATTCTCTGAGTCTACCATAGTCCCCTTCAGATCACATGTAACCATTACCTCCCGTCTTGGTCTCTTTGTCTGATCCTGCCTGGTCTCTTTACCCGTAGTTTCTAATTTCCTCCCTTTTCTCTCTGCCTTCTGGTGCCTGCTGCCATATCTATTTCCTGAGCTATGCCTTGTGCTACATGCTTGCTCTAGCTCCTCCCCATCTGATTGTTCAATGTCACTCCCTGAATCAATCTTCTCCTTGCTGACCACATCACCCCAACCTTCTTGCTGTGCTCTTACATTATCAAACGGCTTCATTTCTTGTCGTCTATTCCTAGGTCTGCACCCCCGCCCTGATGGCGCGGTGCCGGAGTCATCAGCTATAACCATCTCACCTTCCTTCACATATACTACAGGATATATGCCTTTCACGGTTACCTGTGTTTGCTGCTGTGGCGGCGCCGAAGGTGCAAGCCGCTTTATAGACTCATAAGTGGGTGGGTACTCTAGAGAATTAGTCTCTTCTGTCTCACATTTTTCTTTCGCCTGCTTTATTATTTTACCAGCCCAACAACACATATATCTCTTCCTCAGACCCAACTCTCTCTCAGCTTTAAACACATCTCTCCCCAATTTTACTTTTCTCAGTCTGCCTGCCTCCTTATATTCTCCCTTTAGTTTAAGCAATCTCTCTTTACTTTCTTTTATTTTCTGGACAATTATATCCCCCAAACACACACGGTCTGTTCCCTTTTTACCTGCCTTGGTCACCCATACCTGCAGATTTTTCTTACAGTCTATTTTAATTTTCTCCCATTTCTTAGGACTATCCTCTACCAAAAACAACATGGTACATGTTTGCTCAACCTGTTCATTTAAAGTTCTCCATACCCAGTTATCTATACCCCAGCTATCATTAAGCTGCTTATACAACCTTTGCATTTCCTCACCAGACATTGTTTGATATAATCACTGGGACTCACGTGACCACGGTTTGGTGTCAGGGGCTCAGTCAGGACAGCTCGGTTCTCCACCCTCAAGTCAGGTCACCTATCGTCCGGCCTTCACTTTGTCCAATTAAGCCAGTTCAGGGATTCCTCAAGGTCCCAGGGAGACTTCAGCCCAGCGTGTCGGGACTCCAACCCAACATAGCCGATCAACCCGTCGGTCGAAAGGTTCGGTTCGCCAATACCACGGAGAGAAAAACCATATATCAATACTTTATTAGCCGGTAGGAACTTGAATCCTATTTCTCTTAATTAACCACTTTTCCAAAATTAAAAAACCAAAGACTGGATTTAATTTAGTATCGCCCAAGTTCTGTCAGTTCATCACAATTTTAGTCATAGTCAATATTGCAGATTAGATATAACAGGTTCTGCTCACCTTATTTGATTGATCAGGCGCCCGTGATGAATCAACAGCTCTCAGACGATGTCTTCAAAAAAGAAATCAAATTAGACGTCTTAAAATGCCCCACGTCGGGGTCACCAAAAATGTTGTGCTACCACTCTTTCTTTCTTAGCACAGCGCATCCGTTTAATGCAAATAAGAACGTCACCAGTCTTGTGTCTTTTAATTATTTATTAAAGCTAATACAATCAAGCAATAATAATGGAATATTGAAAAGGGTACCCTGAGAGTACACAGAAGAGACACGCTAGTCATGTCATCCAGAGTGTAGCTCTGACACCCGTCCACTTCTCCTACATTATATACTCTCCTATGGCATTCCCCTTGTCAGGTAAAAGAGGTGAACATTTATCATGGCAAAACCTACAGCTGTTTCCCTTTTTCTGGAAGCGTGGTCTCTTGCTTGACCTTACCAAATAAGGACAGAGAGGACTCCTATTTTCCATTCCACTTTTAGCAAACTGCAAACACTTATAGCTTTAGAAAAGGCACACCAGCACAGATATAACAAAAGCTTGATCAATCATACAAACAACTTGATCAATAATGTAATGTAAACAAAACATAAAGTAATTAATATATGATTAATACTTTAAGGCCAATCTACTTATAAGGATACTCGAGTATTGTAGTTTAAATATATCTTAGCATGCTTTCACACATCAATTCCTTAACAAACCAAAATGTTTTAGCATTTTCATAATTTACAGCTGTCCTGTGCAAGTTTGCAGATGAAAAATGTGATTCCAATTAGCCCAGGTTTCATAAATTGTTTACCTATAAAGTTATATTAAAATTTTGTTCATTTTAGAATTAGAATGATTAATTCTGTGTCCTTAAGCACATTTTCAAGCCATGGTGTGATATTGTTCAAGAACAGATCATAGCGCAAGACACATATGTACAGATAATATGTTGAGAGAAAAGCTTCCCATATTGGGAGTTTGATTAACCTTGTTGCTCAAGTGCAAATCTAATAAAGCAAGGTGAGACTTTGCCTTGGCCAAGAGGCTCCAACTGAAATGCCAGCCCCAATGTAATCAGATGTCTTACAGCGTTGTTTTTTCCTCTAATGGCCTCCACTTGGGTCTCACCTCTTCTCCCACCTTCACAAAGTCTTTCCTGCATGTGCGTCCCAGGATGCCTGCGGCCAGGACGTCATCCAGTCACCGTTGTCCTGAACCTCTCCCTGGAGCACGGAAGACATTGTCTGATGGATACCATGTTTCCCACCCAATCCCTTACATCAAAAAAGCACCAATTCGTTTTTAATGATTATTTTAGTTTTCTTGTATTTGTAATTTTTAATACATTTTATTTAATACATTTGATTTATTTTTATTTTTAGTTTATGTTTATAGCACATTATTACTGGAATAGCACAGCCAAATTACGGCAATTTCAGATATACTTATACGGCCCAGTCCACTGCAATTATGAGTGTGATGTCATCAGTGGGTAGCCCTACTGAGGTCAGTACAATTACCATGGTTACCAGGCTTGCTTGAGGAATGCCTGCAGCACTGGCAGTACTGACTGTGATGCTAGAAAAGAGAGAGAGAGAGAGAGAGAGAGAGAGAGGGAGAGAGAGATGGAGGGGGTAGAGAGAGAGAGAGGGAGGGGGAGAGAGAGAGAGAGAACTAAATCTTTTAAATGCAGTGCAGCACGACCTATAAATGATCAAAGTTAAATGCTACAGACAGGCAGCTAACACTAGAATGTATCAGTAACAACTACAGACACTGGGCCATAAACAGAGGAGAGTGTTGGCTACTAAATGGGCATAACAGGGTAAATGAGTAATCGAGTTCTTATATAAGTTCTTGTGACAACATATGTTGTGAAAAGCGCTATATATATATTTGTATTATATTTGATTTGATTTATATGGATCTCACACAGCAATTAGATGCTGTGTAGGAAAACAAAATGTCCTCAAGTGTTTGTTAAACAACAAAACGAACCCATTATCACAAAGCACTCCATGATGAATTTAGTCCATCCTCTTTTGAACGTTATATTTGAGAATCATACATGTTTGAGATTCGAGATTCTGTTCCCCTGATGTCAGTATAAGGGTGGAAAGCCTCCGTCCTTACGGATCGAAACAGGTCGCCTTTGTTTTCTGACGGCCGACTGATCAAACACAGGCCCCTCTGGCAGACGCATCTGATGGTGATGATGTGGCTGAAGTCCAGCTCGTAGTTGACCTGGGCAATGAAAACAGCTGCTGCGGCCTCGTACATCGCTGTGCCGCCCATGTTAATGGTGGTGCCCGCGGGCATCATGAGGCGGATGACGTGCCTGTCGATGTAGCGCTTCTCCAGCAGGAGAATCGCAGGAGACAGTGCAGACTGTCTGCCCAGGGAAATATTAAATGAGCGGTACTGTATGACAGTGTGTGTGTGTGTGTGTGTGTGTGTGTGTGTGTGTGTGTGTGTGTGTGTGTGTGTGTGTGTGTGTGTGTGTGTGTATGTGTGTGTTACTACACTCATATAAGAGATGTGTGATTGTTTACTGCACAATGGTCGTCACTGGGCAATCGTCGGTCTGGCCAACAAAAGTACTACCATCAGATCCCATCCTTTCCAACATGACACCTTTAAGACAGACAAATTGAGCACTATTACTGGACATACTTCACCTAAAAGATGCCACCTTTTCTTTATGTACAACCCCACAATTCACTTTTAGGTAAGAATGCATGTCATAGCCATACTTCAAGTGGCTGTAAATCTATGAAAGAATCAATAAAAGAAGAAGTCTTTCATCACATTACAAAGCCATGTAAAATAACCCACGAGAGCACTTGCTTTCCTGAGAAGTCAATTATGTTGTATTTGAATGCATTTGAGTGTTTCTTCAAGGTAAGGTATTGAACAGTGCTCGGTTTGTAGGATTCTGTGGGGACAGATCACAATTCAGGATCCTTGTTACTTTAGGTCAGTTTAGGCACTCTAATATCTTGGGAAGCACATTGCACAACCAGACGCTTTTGTTCCTGCAGAGGGAAACAAAGCAGGAACTCTTTGGCCCCTGGTGCAGAGTCGCTTAACTGCTGTTGGCTTGCAGTCCTGAGCAGCCTTAGTCTTGGCAACATGCAAACATCACTGGACAAATGTGACAAATGACACAAAAGTGGCGGAACATCTAGCAAAGGCATACAGAGGTAGTATTTGCAGAGAGCGAGTTTCTCTGAGAAGCATCTGCTGCTAGAACACCAGTTCTGACATTTCACAGGTGCACAGATCACGGTTCCCATTATTCAGACAACCAGCCCTCATGCTACATGGTATAAGCGATGAAATCTGTCAGATGAAAAATTGCACCCTGAAATAACGCAAGATGACCAAGATGGAGAGCAGCTCTAGAGTGTTGTAAAGAATGACTCATGAGCTGAATGTGTGGGACGGCACCAACCCTTGGGCGGATATCAGGAGTTCAATCAACAAATGAACAGAATTGTGTCAGTATGACATATTATTCCCAAACCAGGGTGACAATAGCCCCGAAAACCCAGAAATATCAAAGTAGCTCTCAATTTAATTATTTTATTTTCACAAAGGTTGGTTGTTTTGGTTTGTGTCCAATACCCAGAACATCCATACCATCTCTGGTGCTCAGGAGCATTTGGAAGACCATGTCCGGAGGCGGTGTCAGGTCCAAAGGGAAACTCTGGAAGTCCGTCTTGTTGTCATCCTGGATGCCATAGGTCAGGCGTACTCAACTAAATTTGTCCGCGGTCCAATTTTGGCAGATACCTGTGCCCTGAGGTCCGGTGCGGCTAAGTTGTTGAGGGGGGGGGGGGGGGGGGGGGGGTGTACGGTGCGCGAACGGTGGAGGCGTTTATACTTTCGCGAGCGTCACTGCAGTGTTCTCCGCACCGATAGGCGTTTTGTCCGAAACGATATGTGGTAGAAACACCCCTCAAAACAGGGGAATGAACATTTACCTGACCAATTTTAATGTTGCTATATGTTTCAGGTTTGAAAAGTGCTGGAATTTAGGTTAAAGTACTTTAAAATGCTTGAAATTGTAACTACTTGGTTTCACAACAAATAGCTGTCTGACTGAATAGTTCTCTTGTATTAGGTTAACAAATACGAGCCTCTTGTAATTCCAGGAAACATGAGATAACGTGAAGACGTGAAGATTGGGCGTTTTTTAAATAAACAACCATTAAATAATGTGATAAAAAGCGAATTATTTCGAGTATATGTATAAATATTTAACTTAATTATGTTTAACATGCTGGGAAATATTGAAATGGACCTTGAATGTGACGTACAAGTGCTTTAATTCCACCTTATAAAGGTGTATGAATCCTGAAAACGTGACTTTGTTCATTGCGTTGAAGCGCGGCGCGAAGTTACAAAATTCGAGAGGTGCACGACCTCTCGAACCGACAGCGCGCGAGGCACTCGCGCACACGCGGAGCCACAGCGATTACGTCATTTTCGCCGCGCGGACCCTCGCGCCGCTCGCGAAGCGTCAACCAGGCAGGCTTGTTGTTGAGCGGGGTGGCGAACGGAAAAGTTGTTGAGCGGGGGTGGCAAACGTAACACTCGTGACGGAGTGTTTTGTCAATAGTCCTGAAATAAATGCTACGGGTTTGTTTTGGTCCGTATCCAGTTAATCAGGAATGAGATTGGGTCCGGACAGGACTGCGTTCGGGTCCGGATCCGGACCGCGGTCCGCCAGTTGAGTACCCCTGCCATAGGTGAAGTCATCTAATGGTGGTGTAGATCACCTCACTGACTCTGGACTTGGGCTTCAAGACGGATGTTTTTGATGCGGTGCTGCAAACAGAGGAGACAGGATACGGCAGCTGCACAGGCATCTCAATTGTAATTCTGTCCACCATCCTTGTGTTGTATCAATTTTTACTGGCTTCTTTAATGGGTAATCCGGTTTTGACCAAAGTGCAGGTGTTTCTTTAGTATTCATTTTCTTAAAAAACATTTAATATTCATATGGTTTATTTAAATTTAGTCTGCACGTAAACTATTAACTGACACTTTTGAAGTGTTTTTTTTAATGCTAATTACATTAACCTGGCTCTTGTTAGCACACGGTCCCATCACTGTAGGGCAGTAAGGAGTAGAGGTGGGCTTCCATCTGCATGTGGGCTCTGGTGACATGTAGGCTTGTGGTAATATTTGGACTTGAACTTTTAATGACATCTGGGGGCCAGATGATATGGCTCTTTAAGGGCTTTGGGGCATTTTTGATTGCTGACATCATCAGATAAATTTTGAATCGGCTCTAGGACATAATTTATAGTGAAAAAACTTTCACCATTTATGTGGTAGGAAAGAAACAGTCATTCTCTTTTCTACCAGTACTCTTCTTTATTGATAGACTGTTACATGTGTCACATGAGCCACGGACAATGTAGACACGTTCAGTGATATTCTTGCCACTTCCAGTAATTCCACTGGATCTGCCACAGTCTGTAGAGGATTAATGGTGTGAATGAGTGGTCCATTTAGGCTGTATTGCTGAATTCTGGGAGCTGATGTGAGCAGCTCAGTGGTGCATAATACCCTCTGAACAAAGGCTACAAACTAGCCATGCGCCCAATAATTTTTGTTGAGCGGGGGGGGGGGGGGTTGATGCCGCGATAGCGGTCGATCGCCAGTAGTTAGCGATTTCAAACAGTACACCACCGACGTGCGCATGTTTTACTTCCAACAACCTCCGCGTTGTTTTACTTCCAACAACCTCCGCGCCCCCCCTGCAATACCTCCGCGCCCCCCCACTTTGGGAACCACTGTGCTAGACTAAGTGCTCAGTACTAAGATCTACTAAATTCAGTACTTAGTACTAAGATTGGTCAGTACTAAGATCTGCTAAACTAATTGCTCAATACTAAGATCTGCTAGACTCAGCTATGCTTCCTATGAGCTATGCCTCCAGTGATGTGATGTGTGTCATATATCTTCAGTGTTTGAGCTCTCATAGCCAAACTGCCTTTTGTAAAACACACTGCCACTTGTAAAACACACACTGTTAATTCTAACACCACCTACAATCACTGAGGGAAAAAATGTAAGCACCTTATCATTTTCTGATGTTTAACCCTTAAATGTATTCCAACTAACCTCATAAAGAATGCAGCATTATTATCTATATTTTGTGTTTCTTTATTTGGTGAAGGGTGGTGGGGGTGGAGGGAGATGTGCCCCAGGGCAATAAACTTTGGTGCTCCACCACTGTCCATATCCACAGAATGTCCTGGTCCATGCACAGTGTGCATTTCAATGTGGAGGCAGTAAATCATGTGCTATTCGTCCATGTGCCATTTGTGTGTAGTGATGATATGACACATTTTTTTATGTTTTGGTGCGTTTTCATGGGACTGTGCAAATATAGGAGGGGATGTGTTAGCCTTCTTATGTTTGCCACATTGTGGTACATTGACACATTATATTGCAATAATGTGTATTTATAAGACTATGCATGTGATGGGATGTGCTTGTCTTTGCATGCATTTAATTAATCGTTAAAACACTTGCTCATATAATGGAAGGCCAAAAGCAATGTCCTCAGTCTGAATGCATAAAACCTCGGACTCCTCTATTTCTCACGTCAAAAACAACCTTCCTGTTTGAGAGATTTCCCCTTCCAAACTGGACATATTGTGAAAGATGGCAGACCTCTCCCTTTCCTACCATTGAAAGATCTCATGCATGATTTTAGTTAAGGTTGATTCCTTACCCTATAAGATCACGCGGGGCATCCACCAAGCTTGTGAACGGCTTGCCGCCATCCTCCGGGTTCTCCTTCTGTGCCCACCAAGATGGATGATGATCGCCAAGATGATGCCCAACACTACGGCAACAAAGGTGGTCCACAGGTAGTTGGAAATGGTCAAGTCGCCCAGGTGGCTAGAACACTGCACATTAGACTAGTGAAGAAGAAGAGGAGAAATGAAGAAGTGAAAAAATGAAGAACAGGAGAAACATAAGCTCAGAGATGGTTTTAAACTTTGCAACCTAGAGAGGTTGTAAAGACAGCTATGACGAGTATCTCTGGTTCCATTAAAAAAGTTCTTTGTACATTTTTGGTAGGAAAATACATTTGTTTATTCAGAGGTTGGATTAAAATGTTAAAACTCTGGGCACCTAGAAGAGTTGACAATGGATTAGCAAACATCCTGACGTATTTGATTATTTCTTTTTAGCAATGTTCTGAATTATTCACAGTTCAATTATTTTTTTAAACATCTTCACACCCCTTCAATTTGTTGACACAATTATTAAAATTGACATTCTAACACTCTGAAAATAGATGAAAAGTCTTACTGGGTCAGAATAACTGAACCATCCTGCTGTTTGCTTTAAATGTCATTGTCTTGGCGTTGTCACTGGCAGAGAAGCTAAATGTATCATGCAACGTTGTATCAATGTTCTTTATATGTTTAGCAAGTCAAAGGCTTTCAACCTTATTCAGTTGTGTGTGAACCCTGCTCACATTCCAGCAAAAACCTGGTGGTTATAAGCACTTAGCATGTGTATGAAGGAGAATGCTGACCAAGAAAACACAAACCACAGGGTTGCCAACTCTCACGCATTGAGCGTGAGACACACGCATTTGAACGTCTTCACGCGCTCTCACACCACACTTCTGATTTCTCACGCCGAAAAAAAATCTAGTTTATTTACCTCTGATCCATATCTATCATTCCTAGTTCGCCAACCACTGGCGATCGATCGATCGCAATATAATACTTAATTTGTGTCCATGTTACACCTCGCACGGTAACAATTTAAGTTCAACACCACCCAAGTCAACAACTTACGTTCGCATCCCCCCAGTCAACAATTTACACTCGCCACCCCCTCCAGGTTCAAATCTCCGAGTAATCTTGAAAAGTTGGCAACCCTGGAACCAACTGTTTCTCGACTCATCGAAGGGGACAGACAGAACGCAATATCTTCCCCATTTAATAGGAATATGTCCAGTTTCTTTCTTGAGGTCCCCCAGAAGGCATATGGGAAAGCTTTGATTAATGCGAATGAATCCAAATTGGTGTTTACCGTGTGGCCTTTAGGGATTAAGCAAATCCAGAAGTTTGGCAGTTAAAAAAACACACAGCTCTTCTAATTGTACTGGATTCAGTACTGTGCAATGGTATGAGGTTGCATCCAACAAAACCACCTTCAAGTTCTGATGCACCTAATCATGCAGCGTATGTGTTAGAAGAAAATTCCAATGACGTACACACTCTGTCTCCCGCCAGTCCTCTTTGAGAAGCAAGCAGGTTTACCCTGTATGCGCTTTCATCTTTTCCATCACAAAATGTGCACATTCTCTCTGGACCTGGCTTCTCTCACGCGTGATTGGCTGCCTTTGCTCCCATCCTAGCCCTGGTAGTGCAACATGGCTCAGTGTATTTGGGAGAATTCCAGCCAATCTCTAGCAAGACCCTGAACAACTGCAGATATTTCATGACAGCATGGGTGGTGGGTTTCACTCCGTAGCCGCAGAAGGAGAGAAGAGGTGAAAGCTAAGAGTTCCACAGTCTGTGATTTAGTCTACTTGAAGACAGAAATTTCAGTGCTTAATTACCTTGTTTTCTCTTAATTCCCATGAAAGGCTACATTGATTTGCCATTGATTTCATATGGTCATGCAGATTTGTTCTAAAACTAAATGTCAGTGCAGTTCAAAAGCATTATAGATTTTGCTTACAAAGTAAAAGGGAGCTATGTATTATTTTTTTATTGTTAAGGAACATTTACTATATTTTATTATAGTTTAATGAACCATTCAACTACGAGGGTGCTATAGTTCCAGTTGATGACACTATCTTCCTAATGCCATTGTCCAAGAAGTCAGCTAATATCCAGAGTAACTCACAGGGTTAAAAGGATCTTGACTAATAAATCCACATTCACCATGGGAAGACTGTCCAAGATCCTGACCTGTGCTTTGTTGTGTCTGGGACCTGGATCATGTTGCTAGCTCTGACCCAGATATAGCCACGAGCGATCTGCACTCAGCATACTACACTAATGTTTGGGTCTCGTAGGTTCTTTCCTATCCATGTACAGCAGGTTATTATGGGGTACAGTTGCTATATCTACTGCTTCATTATGTATAAGCAGATGTGTGACAGTGGAAGAGAATATGTGAAACTATTTGTGTTTGAAAAGGGGAGTAAAGTTGTTTTTTTTGTGTGTGGTTAAGTGTAACCTACACCCAGCATGTAATAATTTGCCATGCATGGTTCCTTCACCACTATTTCACATCGTGCTTTTAGTCTTTTAGACTGGTGGATGGAAATGGGGCTTTTGAATAAGAAAACAGCCCCTACAAAAGCCATCTCTCAGTCAATACACTCATACAGGTGAAACACACAGCTTGTATGGATGAAGAAGGAGTTTCCCTATTGCTCATTGACCTGTAACCTAGCTACATTCTCCACAAGGACCTTGCCCATTTTTGTCCTTAAGTCATGGCAATGGTGTTGAGTCATGAGTCATTGAGAAGATGTCATAGTGTTGAGTCATGAGGTAAGAGAAGCAGAGGTGATGATTTTGGGAGCGGAGGAGAAACACCCTTTTAACTGAGACTTTCTCAAGGAGACGTCTGAAAGAGCAACATGTTTGTCCAGGCTGTCCAGATTGTCCAGGTGCTCTTACCTAGTCACAATGAGAGACAAGATGATCACCTTCACCTTCTCATGAGGAGCTCTCCTGGAAAGCTCGTCTCCAGGAGGACAGAGAAAAAACACGGAGTAAGTGGAGAATAAAGTTTTTAGCTGACTGCTGAAGGAGATGGTGAATAATCATCCAGTAGAAGGTGCAGCATTCACACAGGAACAGAAAACCTCCAGAATCTATATTGTGAGATGTTGGACTTGTACAGGGGTACTCAACTGGCGGACCGCGGTCCGGATCCGGACCCGAACGCAGTCCTGTCCGGACCCAATCTCATTCCTGATTAACTGGATACGGACCAAAACAAACCCGTAGCATTTATTTCAGGACTATTGACAAAACACTCCGTCACGAGTGTTACGTTTGCCACCCCCGCTCAACAACTTTTCCGTTCGCCACCCCGCTCAACAACAAGCCTGCCTGGTTGACGCTTCGCGAGCGGCGCGAGGGTCCGCGCGGCGAAAATGACGTAATCGCTGTGGCTCCGCGTGTGCGCGAGTGCCTCGCGCGCTGTCGGTTCGAGAGGTCGTGCACCTCTCGAATTTTGTAACTTCGCGCCGCGCTTCAACGCAATGAACAAAGTCACGTTTTCAGGATTCATACACCTTTATAAGGTGGAATTAAAGCACTTGTACGTCACATTCAAGGTCCATTTCAATATTTCCCAGCATGTTAAACATAATTAAGTTAAATATTTATACATATACTCGAAATAATTCGCTTTTTATCACATTATTTAATGGTTGTTTATTTAAAAAACGCCCAATCTTCACGTCTTCACGTTATCTCATGTTTCCTGGAATTACAAGAGGCTCGTATTTGTTAACCTAATACAAGAGAACTATTCAGTCAGACAGCTATTTGTTGTGAAACCAAGTAGTTACAATTTCAAGCATTTTAAAGTACTTTAACCTAAATTCCAGCACTTTTCAAACCTGAAACATATAGCAACATTAAAATTGGTCAGGTAAATGTTCATTCCCCTGTTTTGAGGGGTGTTTCTACCACATATCGTTTCGGACAAAACGCCTATCGGTGCGGAGAACACTGCAGTGACGCTCGCGAAAGTATAAACGCCTCCACCGTTCGCGCACCGTACACCCCCCCCCCCCCCCCCCCCCCCCCCCCCTCAACAACTTAGCCGCACCGGACCTCAGGGCACAGGTATCTGCCAAAATTGGACCGCGGACAAATTTAGTTGAGTACGCCTGGACTTGTATGTTCTGTTCAGTGTAAGTACATTGTTGGCTTTGAGGTGCAAAGTTGATCATTAATGATCTAACGGCATGAGAAGTACCTGATACTGCAGCGTCAATTTGGTCCTGTCATGTTTTGGCAACATCAGCTGTTAAAATGAAAACTGATGTTTTTACAAGATCTTTGTCCTGTCAGTGTTTCCAGTAGCTGCTGCAGTAGGTGCAGGACATTGATGCCCTCTGTAGGACGTGTATGCAATGACAATAAAGGTCATTCATTCATTCATTCATTCAAGACACCTCACTACTATGCAGAAACATGAACAAGAGAAGTGTTTCTCAGACTTATACGCCTTTATATGCTGAACATTGCTGAACACACTTAGACCTTTTGATGTAGGAATAACACAAGGATGTCCAGTGGGGCCATCCTCACTGTCACACCTTCCATGCTATACTTTTACATGCTTCTTCTGGCTAGAGATTTCAGAACATCATTGGCCTGAAACTACAGGAAGGAAAAAGCTACAGGGCCAAAGCAGGTGACGAGACAACCATTTGTTGTGAGCAGAGACTTGTAGTGATGCTGTTTCTGTCTGACAGTGATATAGGGGACATACAGCCCAGGTGATAAAGTGCTTTTAGAGCTCGATTCCAGGGGAGGAACCAGCAAAGCTTAAGGAAGCAGCTCTCATAACAGGCTCAGTGCTGACAAATCTGACAAATGGGGTTTCCACAAGCCTGCTGGACCTTTGTTAAATTCTAAAATCTACATGTACACAGCTGGCATGGAACCCTGAGCATCTGCCACTGGGACACATGGCATAAACCAGAGCACGGGCGTGAATCTACCCGCCGTGTGGCATGCCCAACACGTCTCGGGTGATGCAGCGGCTCATTATTAAACATTGCAGCAGTGGTCAACAGCAACAACTACAAGGACCAAAAGAGAGGCATCCTGGTGGTGCCTTGTGCAACATCCACAAATTAGTCAAGTGGGAGTTTAATTTGTCCTGTCTACATTTAAGGGGGGGGGGGCAGATTTTCCAGACCATCATTTGTTAGTATAGTCTATATGATGAATTTAAATTAGCAAAAATGCTTTATCCAAATACATAATTGGAACTTATCAAAGACAGATTGGGCTTCAAGAGTCTGAAGTCACTTATGTTGCTGAACCTTGATCGCTACAATGACACATCATGGCATTCAAGAGAATCCACATGATGCCATCAAATAATAACTTGCTTGTGAATGAATGAATGAATGAATGAAGGTAGATTTATATGGTGCTTTTAAAGGAGCCCAAGGCCACTTTACAATTAACACACACACACACACACACAGCTTTTACATTTGAAACTGCAGCTCAGTTCACTCTCAGCCAGAAACCTCAGCCCCTTGTGGACCGAATTGGGTGCAGGGAGGGGAGACAACACCCAGGACAGAGCAGCATTCACCACTAGGCATGCAGACACACATTCATTATTCACACAGGCTTGGACAACTTTATTAGACATGCAGACACACACATAACAATGTATTTTTGGATATTCCATTATCCTAACCTGTGGCACAAAAAGACCAGTTAGAGCACGAATGCCAAACATATCTGGCATTTTGTTCATGGCTCTGTTTACTTACAATTTCTGATCTCACTGCTCTCTGGCTAGTATGAAAAGCTTTTAATGCAAATAATTTAATGAATAGATGGTATTTTCGCCACGGACATATTTTGACAGTATATGCTAGACATTCAGTATATACTTGAGAATTCCTGTTTTGAATGATTCATCTATATCAATGTTGGTGACACACATCCTGTCTGAGTGCAGCTGTTTTGCACTAGCTTCACTGTTCTAACGTCTGTCAAAACCTGCACAGACCAGAATATTCCAGCTAGAAATGGTTGTGATTGATCGTCTGTTAATCCTGACTGGGCAACTGGATGGCTGGATGGCCGCTTCCTTAGATTGAAAGGGAATCAATTAATCTGTTGTGGGCAATACTCACTGAGCACTTAACCCCAACCCTAACCCTAGAGTTTATTTGGCTGCTGTAAGTATGAATCAGTACCCTGCTTTAAAGAGAACAGCTATATAAACCTTAAGTAGTTTCTCAGTCCCTCACAGTTGAAATGGTTATATAAATGGTTAAAATGGTTGAATCAGTTCATGTTTCTAGAATCCTTCATTATATAATATTTTATGTCTTAAACAGCATCACTGCCATACTTTTTTTCCTATATTAATTTACCTGGAGTTATACAAATCAAGATCCTTCAGTATTGGCAAACACATCTTCACTAATAAGTAATGTTTTTTTCTAGAATGAAAATTCTCAAATTAATCTAAATATTAATGAGAATAAATAGATGTATGTGACTCTCCTGCTTTTTACTGGTGTGTTGATTGAATGTAAAAATAGAGTGTTGATTGTAATGCATCCTTGGATATGAGAAAGGCAGTACGGTAATGTAAATAATAACAAAAATTGGCAGGGGGGAGATAGGGTGGACATCTGGACTCACCTGAACTCACCTGTTACGAGAGTTTTCAGGAGTGCAGGAAGAACCCCAGCAGGCAACTGACCACCATGGTCAGTGCGAACACGAGGAGGAGGACGTTGTACTGATCCACGTTCTTTGCCGCACACAGAGCCATGTACATGCGTTTAATACCAATGATCCTATCAGAGCCAGGCTTGGTGGACTGGATCTGGTGCTAGATTAAGAATTTTGCAACACTTGGAAACCCTTCATACTACAGATGAAAAAAAGGAAAAAGGCACAAAATGGAAGATGAAAGGTGCAAATGAATCCGCACTAAATTGTATTGTTTTGCTTTTTTCATCACTGTGAATGAAACAGTATGTAATACCTGTAAATACAGTGTTTCTCCTATAATCAGGTGGTCAGTGACAACTCTGGGGGCCCAAGAGAGTGGGATTATATTGAACATTATATTACTCTGGGTGAGTTGCCCCTCCCCACCCCATCACGCAGTGCCAGCCAATCTGAATGTCTGCTGGATGACATGGCGGAGATTGCAGTTGGCCCCCTCCACCGAGGGGTGTTGAGCTGTCCAGTGGTGCCAGGTTATCAGCTGGTTGCAGTGGCTACATGTGTGTTGGAGAAAAACCGTCATCCTCCTTGCTTGATGGCAGCATGTGTGGACAATTGGCTAGCTAGCAGCGGGAACTGGAGATGACTACCACTGGCCAGAAATGAGATAAAAACAAATAAATAAATAAAACATAAACGTCTGTGAGCTGGGTGGTCTTTGTCCAGTGATGGGTGATGCATCACCTCTGTCAGTGTGTCAGCATTCTCCACTGTCTGTTGGTGACCACTGGACACTCCAGTATTTTATCAGTAGGTCGAAGTGATTTGATTAACATAGAGAGCTTGGAGAAAACAAGCAAGAGCAACAAAGAACAGCAATGTATAAAACTATACATTATACATTGTTTATGTATGAGTCATACATAAACAATGTAGCCCAAACATCAATGGACTTTACAAAATTGTGAACCACAATTGCAGATCTCAAATTCTATATGAATAAACTCACTCTGTAATTTCAAATCAGGAAAACAAATGATTACTGTGATGTACCGGTGTGTGTGTGTGTGTGTGTGTGTGTGTGTGTGTGTGTGTGTGTGTGTGTGTGTGTGTGTGTGTGTGTGTGTGTGTGTGTGTTATGTGTGGGGTGGAAGAGAGGGCTTAAAAATCTACTTCACAATAACAAGCAGCTGGTTCAAATTTCTGTGATGCGCGTGCATGAGTGGTTTTCCAAATAAGCCTCCATATGTCATTTCACGTGTCATCTCACGTGTCATCCGTTCGCTCCAGCCAATCGTATTCGCTCAGCCTCAGAAGCATACTTTTAACATTGTTCTTCGGCAGGACTGTGAGAGTTCCCAAAGAGACCATGCAACGATGTTGCTTTTCATTCTGCTCTCAATAACTCGTTTCATCGATCCAACATACAAGCATCCTTCCAGCAGTGAAGAAACAGACAGCTCTGCACAGGGCAGAGTTACAGAGCTACTCAAATTGTACAGAGCTACTCAAACAGAGGTCACGTAAAGCTGAATGTTTTAAAACATTAATGGCTAAGACTTTAAAACTATTATGGCATTTGTTTACGATGCTTGCATAAGTTTCAGTTCACGTGAATAATTTACTCAGTGTTGATGCAAATACATTCAAATTAAACCTGACCACTGGACTGCATAAATTAAATCTTGTGGGAAAAGAAGAATGTGCTTAGAGGTCCACATGTCTTGGACATTTTTATACATTTGCTGCCTTTCATATCAAAATCAAAGTAAGGCTGGCATCTGAAGAAAGTGCCCAGGAAACACATGGTGAATGAAACAAACCCAAGAGTCATAACATTGCTGAAAAGACTATAGATAACCTTTACATTTCATAATGCAGTGTCAAGGTTCAGTGCTAGGCTCATTTCCATATTGCTAAATAACATATTATGTCAAGAGAACCTTCGTATTACCTTTCATAAAAAAGAACCTCATAGAGTCTTCTGTCCATTAGGCTTGTGAACTACTACTTTCCTTTTTAAATATAAAAACATGTTTTAATTCACATGACACTATACCACCAGCAATTCAGAAAAACAAATACGAACATACACCTCCAATGTGCATGAGCCCACAAATGGCACTGACTGCAAAATTGTCCTGTTTACAGTCCACATTTCCTCAGGGCCCATTATCTTTACCTCTTTATCCTGCTAGTCAGAGTCACAGGGGGGCCTGAAGCCAATCCCAGCATCATCAGGCAAAGGAAGGGTGCACCAATCACCAGACATGTCAGATAACCAACACACACACGCACACACACCTACAGGCAATTTAGAGTGACTGATCATCCAACACACTCACACCTACAGACAATTTAGAGTGACCAATCAACCTAACATGCATGTCTTTGGACTGTGGGAGGAAACCGGAGTACCCAGAGAAAACCTACACAGGCACACAGAGAACATGTAAACTCCACACAGAATAGACCAGACCGGAAATCACACCCTGACCCTCTTGCTTGTGAGGCAACAGTGCTAACCACCACACCACCATGCCTCCCAGATAATAATCACATGTTCAGTAAATTGGATAAATATTGCATAAACATTATTCTATTAAAAGAGCAGAGAATAAGCTGAAAGATAGAGATCAGTGAAACTTCTGGCTGCACCTTGCAAACTAACTTGTTTTTCAGCAATGTCCTGCAGTATTTGTTGTTCCTTTTAAACTCAGCTTTCCACCAGTCGTCAGGTAATTATTCACAATTTTCTCTGCAAGAACGAAGCATTGAGTTCAAGCCCCTCATGACACAATATTGAAATTCCTCCTGAGCTCTGCATATTTTTTCTTGCATCTTTGCTAACCTTGTTTAACCAACAAAAGCTAGATACTCCAAGACTGTTGTGTTACCATTCTTAAATGTACAATAGGCATGTATTTGGTTGTGTGTGTATGTGTGTGTGTGTGTGCCCAATGCACCTTCTTAAGTGAATCCCAGCCAGCCAAACATAAGGGGAGGGGTTGTTGTTGTTTTTGTTTGTTTGGTCAGTTGGTTGTTGTTTTTTTAATTTCTGTATAGCAGGATTGGGTGGAAAGAGCTTTACAGGAATTACAGTCAAAGCAGCAGAGAGTCGTCGGTCTCACTCACAAGTAAAGAGAGTAAAAGTGCCTTATAATAACGATGAATGTGTCTCACAGCACATCTTAGATGTCAATGTTATTGACAGAACACAACACACCTCTCAGAAAGAACCCTTCGGATGACTAGCTCTGCCAACTTTGTCAATGAAACGAATTGTGTAGTTTGTACTTGGCTATATAAATGTAAATGGGCCTGACACACAAAGAGGGAAAACTGCACACAAAAACATCTGTGAGAATAGTTACCAGGCCAGGATGTGTGTGCGCCCACAGTGTCTCTGTGGAAAGAAGCCCTAACAAGCATAGGACTTCAAAGGAGTTATTGCTTGCAACAACTTGGGAAATTAACAAACCTGCAAACTGATACAAGTTTGAATAATTACTGGTCTCACTCAGTGTTGTTTTGCCTAGCCTGCTTTTAATTTGCCATCTGTAACACCCTCATTCTGACACTTAAATTTTGACTAATTGCTGAAATTTCCCTTGCTTTGCTTTCTTCTGTGTCTTATTTGTGTGTCCCGTAGAGTCGTTAATAGGGACGACATAAAAATTCCATCATTTATAATCCCATATAATGATGGTGACTTTCCCCAGTAATTGCTCAATATAATTTAATCAAACACTATCTGTGCAGGGATTTCGCCTGTGTTCACTACACACTTTCATCAGATCTAATAGACTGCATTATTTGTTTTCAAGAGTTGATCACGTGCTTGATCATGTATGCAGTAAAGGATATTGAAACATGTGGATCAATAATGTTGGATGCAAACGAGGATCAGTTGTATTGGGATCCGTGGATTATAAAGAAACTTAGAATGGAATGAAAATAATGAGAGAAGCAAAACACAAACTTTTAGCAGAGGGGAACAAGAAGAGAACATAATCTAAACAAAAAAAAAAACACAAAGCAGTCCAATGAACATAAGGACTGCTGGAAACTGAAGGGTATATATACACAGATATATACACAGAACACTAAGTGGAGACACCTTGGACAAGTTACACATGGGAAGTGTAACAGAGCTGACACTGGTGATAGGGCAGAGCACAGGAAGCCCCAATACAGAAACCAAAAGCACATGGCAGAGAAAAACAAAGGAGAAGGAAAAACCAAGGGAAGACAAACAAGGAATACAAACAGTTGGAAACAAAGGCAAGGTGGGCTAAGATGTGACAGAATCCGCCGTTAATGAACAGTCCTTGAGGTGTGTAAGAGGACTGGGTACATAACTTGGCAGACACCTGACAGAATGTTGAACTGAAGAGGAAATGGAATGAGGAAACTGAACAAGACATGCAGAGGCGGTCTTTGCATAGAGGCGTGGCTAGGCAACTGCCTTGGGCCCCTCCCACTGCAACCCACTGTAGGGGCCCCCTGATTAAGCCAGGTTCACACTACACGACTTTTCAGTCGTCAGGTTTTTGTGCCGTTCGCACTACACGACTGGTTTTGCTGTAATCGCGAGTCTTTCAGTTGTGGCTTTCACACTACATGACTGATCGGCGACGCGGGCTCACGAATTAAACGACTGGGGAATCGCCGACTCATCTGGCTGCCGTCCAAAAACACGAGAACACGAAAACGAAACTCTCGCGAGAACCAGCAACACCACGTAGAAGAAAAAAACAATGTAGGCTACATGTGCAGAGATATCTTCAGCGGTGCCGTGGTTCTCTCTGACTCTCAGTCGCCGACTGCTAGATATTAAACATGCATGATATCTGCCGGTCGTCTGCGATGAGTCAGCGACCACTCGGCGACGGCTCGGCGAGCGTCTTTCAGCAGTTCACACTACACGACTGAACGAGCGCCGAGTGATCGCCGATTTGCCTCCGACCACAGTTTCTGTCGGCGATCTACAAAAAACAGTCGGCGACTGAAAAACCAGCCTAAAATCGTGTAGTGTGAACCTGAACTTATTTCTCGCATATTAATGTTGATGGGCCCCCTAGCTAAATTTGCCTTGAGCCCCCAAATTGCTAAGTCCGCCACTGAAGACATGAAACAGGTGACTGAACAGGGATATCACGGGCATGGCTCTGTGGTTCTGGACATGACTAACAGGAGATCTCACAGGACCAGACCTGACCATGATAGGGGACTGGACCCGGAATAGAATGAAAGACCAAACATGGGGGCTGGACTTCAGATAGAGAAGGAACAATGACAGTTACAGGGATGTGGTTGAAAACAGACACTGGTACAGGGACACACACCCTTTCAGAGACAGAGACTGGAACAAAAATAATAACAGGAATGTGTATAGTCACAATGATGGGGACAAAAATTAAAAGCTATTGGGGGATCAGGAGAAGGAGGCTGTCTGTCAAGGAAACATCCAGGAAACGTCCAGGACAAGAGGCGTCTGTCTAAAAATCATCCAGGACTGGAGGTGGAGCAAGACCAGGTCAGGCCATTCAGGATTGATCTAAGAGCCAAACATAACAGATATAACATTTGTATTTTACGCTACACTACACACTGTGTGAACTGTGTCTTGTTTTAACTAACAAAGAAATTGGGTTGAACCATGGCACTTCTTAACTTTAAAAGTCAATTCACGATTCAGACCATTTTTAACACTTCAAATTAAAAAAAGAGCAGTAGGGTAAAAATAATCAGCATATCAGATATAAAGGATTTAATAATACTAATAAACATATATGGATGTATGGGCAAATAGTGGGCGCATATGTGATTATGGTCATTATCTCTCTCTGTGTGGTTTGTCAACAGTCTGACTGAATGTGAAGTGGGAAACGCTCGGACCGAACTCGCTGGGATATTCAGCATGACGCTCAGTAGATCTTTTAAAAGTAGATCTTTAAATAAACGAGCATCCCTAAACCTCTCGAAGTGAGACTTTTTTACTGATCAGTTAAATTCTTCAGGTCTTCGTTAAAATGTAGTGATGACAGACACAAAAAAGTTTATTACTGCTGAAGTGTATGCGCCGTGTATGACCAATTTGCACTGCCAATATTCATTATCTGCTGTGTACAGAAACCCAGACACCATCACCATTGTTTTCCAGCGTAAAGCCAACTGAAGAATAATATGCAAATCTAAGGTTTTACGTGCAATATCAGTGCACTTCCCCACGTGAAAAATGGCAGCAAAAATACAGTGGAACGACTTTTTAGGGGTTGGCTAACGGGAGTCTGCCGCGGCGTTGTTGGGCTTCTCCGTCTCATTCTGTCGTGCAGTCCACAGCGAGAAGAGCGCGGAGATGAGATGTAGCAACGTGTGCGAGTTAGCTAGGCGCAAAGTTTCCCTGCAACTTCACATTACCGAATTTTAACTTTAAACAAAGACTCTGTAATAACATTTGTCTGGATCAACAAGACAACTATTAAAAGTATTTTAAATTAACGGGCAAGGTCTATTGTACGAGTATGAGTGCGGTGTGTTCAAGTTACTACAATGCGGAGAATGTGTTGGTCAATGCTTTCACCTGTCCAAAACCGGGGAGTGATGAACGTGCTGTGTTCTGCTGTGGATTTAACGACATTAAGTATTGCTGTGACGACCCGAACAGCTTTTTCCCATACGAGTACGGATATATGTGGTGGTTAAGGTAAGGAACTGGTGATGTCTGTAGAATTCAAGAAACACCACGATTGTCAGCCAGATTCGTTGTCATATATAGTTTTATAGATGCGGGTTTTGGGTTTTTTTCGGTCCAACATTATGAAGATCTAAAGAAAAAATTCAAAGTAGGTGAGTTTATGATTTAAGCTCCATCCTGTGTGTAAGGGTATTTTCATAAGGCAAGTCATAAAAGCTTCTGATTTGTTTTGTTTGTTGACATAATGAGATGCCTGTACAGTATGCTGCAGTATAGTTAAACAAAGGACCATTAATATCCATAATTTCTGCTCTGAATCTAACGTAACCTTACTGTGATTATTAGATTCACATTTGACATGTTGTGCAGTTTCCCCCACCTATTTATCACCGTATTTTAATTAACAAGCTACAGTTTCACTGTGGTGTGTATAATAAAGTCCGTCAATGTAAGAGTCCCTATAGGGAGCCATTAGGGAAAACCTCCTGGGAGTCATTATATCGTCACCTCCGATCTCCCTTCTTCCCCCTGTCCAATTTGATCTATTCCTCACCTTTTACATTTCTCTTTCCTGCTTTCTCTCCCTGACTCTGTCCCTCTCAGTGTTGGGGCGCTGGTGGGTCTGTCTATAGCTGCCGTAGTCCTGTTGGCCTTCCTCGTCACTCTCTGTGTCCTCTGCTACCTCTTCATCGCTACTAAGCCCAATCGGCTGGACAGTGGTCTTCCGCTTAATGCACCTGGTCAGTTAAACGATGTCTAGCACGCTGCGTATGCACATTCCTACGTAAATCTAGTGTACCGGAAGGACTAGCAAAAATGAGCAAGATGCAAGTATTTTTATTGATTTTTTATTTTTTAAACCACTCGTTTAGGATTTTAGAAAAACAATGTTGCTAAAGTTAAGATGGGTGGGTATTAAATTGTTTCTGTCGTTTGCATACCTAGGAAATTTCATACCTATGACGTAGTACCTCATAATTATGACTTAGTATCTCATTATTACGACATAGTAAGTCCGAACTATAGAACTAGGATTGCTTTCAAAATATGACAATAAATGTCGTGTGTCCCCCCCCCCCCCCCCCCCAATTACTTATGAGATATTGCTTCTTTGTCTTCAAGAAATGAACCATCATACCAAGCACAACAGTTATGCGAAGAAACTTCATGCAATGCAGTCAGCAGTTGGCATGCAGCGACTAGAAATAATTGGCCCTATAGGTCCGATAGCTCTGGTCTGATCACAATTGCTTTTGAAATTGTGAAATGTCTACTCCAATGTTTGTTGGAAAAATGTACAATGTTCGTCAGAACTGTCTGTTCCGTTATCGGGGTGGTACAGAGATGTCTGTCATTATTACGTGGACCATTGCGCGTCCTGCCCGGTGTCTTAGCTGCAAAATAGACGGTACATAGCTAAAGCTAACACCATTAAAAGCAAAAACTGAGTCGAATTTCTCCATAATCTTGCTCGTTTCTATGTGTACACTGCCAAACAGCAGTGCATGCTGCACTTGAACGCCATTGAAATAGGGTTTTTTTCTTCTCTGGGGTTTACAGGGTCGCTGCCAAGGACCACACTATAATGAAAATGGATCCAAATAGATGATTGAAAGCATAAATGAGTTGCACAGAAAAGCAGAATGGTATTTTTGGAAATCTACTTAGACTGTTGCTACCTGATCAGAGCCATATTGTGTTCTTGGAAAGCTGACTCATTCAGTGGATAATTAAAGGGTGTGTCACGTGATGTTTTTCAAATATTTCCTTTGGGCCATGACTATATGGAGTTGTTTCTTTTGATCCATTGGTTTTGGACCCTAGACTCCTTCACTGTAATTCAGACTAGTCTGCATATTTTGAGATTTTATTTTAGCTCATTTTGATAATTTCCTAACAACAACAGGAAAAACAACAAAACTGGATTAAGGTTATTTTGGATCACAAACAAATAACTTTCTTGCCTTGACTGAACTATAAAATTACTCTTCTTCACTTGTTTTTATTTTCACCTAACCTATTGTTTTTAAGCCATCCATCAGCACATTACATTTATGTTTCCTAGAATTATTGTAGTAAGAGTTTAGTCTTAGACATGTTTGTTACTTTTGAACTTTTTGGCTTTTGAAACACAACTTCAGTGTGCTTTCTCTCCTCTGATGCAGGGTCAGAACCAAGCCCCGAGCCCAGTAATGCCGCTGGCCCTCAGGGCTTCCGGAAACACTTCCTGAGCAGTAAACTGGACTGTGCAGCACAACCAGGCGATCCCGAGCGCCTTTTTCAGCGCTGTTTCATGGGTACTGGCAGCACAGCGAACACAGAGAAACCCTCATAGGAGACCAGCCTGACTCTCTTTACTGACTCAGTGAAGCCCTCTTGATTCTGAACACTGAGGAATTATGGGCCACAGGACTACCTACCATGTTCGGTGCCCATAAGCAAAAACAATTCTAGTGTTTGAATGGAGAGCATATATAATGTATAAAAGAGCCATTTTCATGGCCATAAAATAAATGAAAAGTAGATACCCAAAATTTTAGAAACAAGGCAGACATGTAGTCCTTTAGTGGAAATCTCATCTAATACACACACAGTGTTTTATTGGACTTACAAGCCTAGAAAATGATAAATCTGCATGTAGATGGTGAACATAAGGAGATCTCACCAAAAATGGGGCCTAACCATCAGACCATCACTAACACTTCTCAGTTTGAGCAATTTTAGTCCTTGTTAGATCATACCGAAGGTAATCACATGTCCTGTCTGGCCATACAGTACTATGAAGCAGCTACACATATTGTAAAGCAGTTTGACCAATGGATGCTTGTAGCTCATGACTGTCCAACTGTGTCATTCAAGAAGGTGGGACATATACACAATGGTCAAAGTAATGCAAAAACAGGTGCTGTGTATGTAGGCCCTACTGTATAAAACAAATATCAACATGAAAGGAAGGTCCAATACAATGGATACTTTATGCATTCTAGAAACACCATCTTGACAGTTTGTATTGTTGAGATTTTATTCTTAGACTAAAAATTCAAACTGTAGTTATTGATCATTGCCATCCTTTCTTCCTGCCATCTTGCTAAGCTGAGCGTTTTTACCCTTTTCTAGATGTTAAAAACATAACATTGTTTGAAGTTTTCTTTTTTAATTTACAAATATGTGATAAAAATGTTTCATTATTTAATGTGATCAAATAGGCCTGTATTTCATGTGTGTACACTATTTTGGATAATATTTTTTACATGTAGGAAGAAAAAACGTTTACAATTTACAAACATTTTACAGACATTTACAAAGGCATTTACACTTCAGAACGATTCTGATCTGATTAAGCTAAAATGACTAGTCAGTATTTTTTCTACTATTGAGTATTACAGTAATTCAAAGTAACATACTCAAAGCAAGCGAGAAATCATATTGCCACCTGCAGGACAGGAAGAGAACCACAGCCTAAATACGTTTCGACGTGTATTCAACAGTTAGCCTACTACCCAACAGTTAGAGCAGCGTTAATGGAAATACAAAATGCCACCATTAGCTTTGTTGTTTTAGCAATGGCCATATTTAATTACCATATATAATATAACCAGAAAATGAAGGAAATAGTTTCTGCGGGCTAGAGCGGCCTGTATTTATTGTGACCTCCCATTGTGATCGTCACATGAAATCTTGACTTTTGCTGGACTTATAATAAGTATAATATAATAATTTTTTAATTATTATAATTAAAAATAGAGTTTTTTTTTCTTTTTTTACATTTTGAGTAGGCCTAGATATTTCCCATATTTTATGTTTGTATGTTAATAAAGGGAAAGGACCATCATTATATGTGGTCATTTTGCCATGGAAAACAAGACATCTATTGGTGTCCCAAGACATTTGCACAGTAGGTGTCAGTCAAAACCAAATCATATAAAGCTAATGAAGAAAAAAGGGAGTGTTTTATTGCTGTGTTTTATTGTAGTGTTTTACTGTATTGTCTACTGTCTGGAAAATTCCCACCATGCATTATAAAAAGTAAGCAAACTAAAGTAAGCTTGATTGTCGTTCAATATTTGTACTGGGATGAACTCACATTTCAGCAGTATGAACCTTAAGAGAAACTCGAGAACAGAGATCTGGCAGTTATAAAAGTTAGCTGCAACATATAAACCAAACCTAAGATACTCTGTCTTTGTTTCACAAGAGCCAGTTGTCCAGACATTCCAACATGCCTTTTACTAGAGGTCAGGTGTAATGACTGCAGCAAATCAGCTGAATCATGTCCCAGTGATTACAAAAACCTGGAGTCTGGATTTAAGGGAAATGATTGAACGAGTGGGTTATGGACAATATTAAACAGTTATAAAAGTTATTGATCAACTTGACTCTACTGGAATGTAAACTCCTTTGTCAACCTTTGCTCAAGAAGTTTCAAAGCAGTGTCATAGGACTGTCTTAATGGATCAGATTCCAACCTATGTCTTCGGCAAACGATTTTGACAGCATTTTTAGGAAAGTATTTTGGCGGTAATATTTAGGTACGTACAATGTTTCAGTGTTTTATAAATTTTTTTTGTGTAAAATGTGTGTGTGTTTTTCAGTCACCTGAAATTTGTGGTTTCAGTGTGACTTCAGTTAACTTCTAGATAGATAGATAGATAGATAGATAGATAGATAGATAGATAGATAGATAGATAGATAGATAGATAGATAGATAGATAGATAGATAGATAGATAGATAGATAGATAGATAGATAGAGACAGACAGACATACGTGTGTATCACTGATATCTGAGTCAGCTACCAGTTTTACATTAATCTCTGGGAAAACATTATAATCTGCTTTGTCATTTTATAGTAACTTGTTGACAGTTGGTCTGTTTACATAAGTGCTGTTTTACAGATTACACCATTTTAGTTATCAAAGGATTCATCAGATGTATAAGTGATTCTTTTTTACATTTTTCTTTTCATAAATCACTTGTGATTCACAGTTTCAGTCTTTCTCCCTTGATGACAGGGCATGATGAGCCACACAGGCAGTAGGGCCATCCTGATCCAGGGCCTGTATCTGTGGCTAGTGGTCAGTGCATGTGGATGCACAGCTTTCCTGCAAGTGTCACCAGAGCTTCAGGACACATCTGTAGCCAACCAGCTAAAAGAGCACTTAAATTATGCGGGTTAGTGTGCAGATTTACACCTTACGACCCAATCAGTTAACCAAATAAGTAACTCTCTCTCTCTCTCTCTCTCTCTCTGTATGTGTGTACGTTCTTTCTTCCTGCCATTAACAGAACAAGTAAATAAGAATAACGAAACTTCAAAACACCTAAACGGTAAAGAACACGCATCACAACGCTGTAGCCTAGAGCTGTGAGGCATCGAATAAAGGATTTTTTTACTATACCTAAATTTTTTTACCATCATGACATCTATGTTGTTTACCCTGTTTAATTGCAGCTACGAACTTCAAGGCTGCAGTCGAGTCAAATTTTGGTAGCGGGACGATAGTTGCTGCAGTATTGCTCTCTGTATTTTCCGTGGCCTTGATCGTCATGGTCGTCAGGTTCCGTGTCTTTCATCGCTTCCTGGGCGGATACAGGGATGCTCTTCTGCCGGAGGAAGATACAGCCAGCCAGTTCAGTCATATCGGAACCATAGCGGAACACTTTCCTCAAACCAGTCTGAGTAACCGTGAGGCTTATGCACGTGGTCATGACGACGACGATGATGGTTTTATCGAGGACAATTACATTGAAGCCAGTAAAAGGTACGCGACTGAGGAAGAGGAAGAGCAAGAGGAGGAGAGTGATGATGATCTGGATATTCATTTCTCAATAGATTGATCGGGCTTTTTATGATGATGAAAAATACACTATCATTTGATTAAGGGCTTCAAATAACAAAATCACAAACATGCTTGTTTAATTCTTGACCCTGAGACATTACACCCATGAAAATAATTTTTGGCCAAACACTTCTATTAAAGAAAGATAATTCGATTTTTCACATTCACATTGAAGCGAGTTTTTGTAACTGTTAATAGATCACTGCTTTTTTAGTAGCTCATAGACCTTTCTAGCAATTTACCTGATTCAGCAATGTTGTGTGTGTGTGTATATATATATATATATATATATATATAAAACATGTATATGTGTATGTTTTATATGTGTGTATATATATATATATATATGTTCTGGTTACACCAGTTACAGCTCTAGCAATCACCAGTTACTGTGATGTGTGAGAAGTGAGATGCCATCAAAACTGCCCAGAAGCACCATCTATTAATACATATTTGTGTCGACATAGAAGCAGGCAAGATGGCATGAAAGAAAAGAAACTTAACCTGCAGGGACAGGGGTGCTGACTCTTGAGAAAGATGTGCTGAAATTGAGACGTGATGACATTGAAACTGGGGAAAGGACTTCAGCAAGCCTGGTGAATGACAGAATGCTGGAAATGAGATGGAGATGGAAACAGAGAAACCACAGGAAATCAGACAGATGGAGGCAGGTTAGCACAGAAAGACTCAACCAAGACAAAGCGATTTGAGAAGAAAGACAGATGCTCTTCTTATGGTATATGTGCCGTTAAGAAAGACTGAGTGCATGGATAATTTGAATGAACTGATGGCGGCAAGCAAACCTGGAGAGGCAGGAGACAGAGTTTGAGAGACAGGGAGGGGAAAAGAAAAAGATTCAGAGAAAGCAATGCTCAGAGATGAAGATTCAAAGGGACTAACATGAGTGTGGTGTGTGGAGGTAGCGGGGAATTTTCATCTGACAAATTTGTTTTTTTAATACTGGCGATACAAAAAATGAAAATACAATTTATGTTTTTGCCTTTATTATCAAATGAGATGTATGTATTAGGTATATCCTCCTGTTCTTCACATTTTAAAGAATGAGTAAAGCTTACAGAAAGTAAATTGTAGCTCATATGGAATATAACAAATGTCCATATATATTTATAATTATTTAATAGTTAACACAGTGTGTTTTTATACAGCCTAACCTTAAATGGACAAATGGTAGCCCATGTAACACAACCCAGAATAAACTGAAACATAATTATTATACATTTTAATATTACTTGATCAGTTATGTAGTTTTATTGAAATTCCTGATTTTGACCAGTAGAGGCTGCTGTAACGTGTAAAAAGAGAAAACACTTGTCAGTTTGAGAACACTGAAAGTCTGCTAGTGGAAAAAAAATGAACCGTAATAAAATTATACACACACACACACACACACACACACACACACACACACACACACACACACACACACACACACCATAATCATCGTCATGACTTGAAGCTGAGTATGATGGTCCTCCTGGGGGTCCGTGCGGTGGGTCTTACAATGGCCGAACTTTGTTGCGGTGTGTCTATTAGTGTAAGGTGGGGGAAGTAGTATGTGGGAGACACATTTTGGTGGAGATGCTCCTTCCCATGGAGCTGCTTGGCGTGTGTCCGGCATATATTATATGGCCAGCCCGACACAGCTGGTGTGTAAGGGCGGTGGAGGTAATGCTGTCAGTGTGTGATTCCTCAAGTTGATGTTTGTGCACTCTGTCCATTTGATACGCAAGGTTTTTTCACTGCCATCCCTGATGGTAAGATGCCAGGGCTCTTATATGCCTAATGTAGGTATTCTAGGACCCTGTGCTGTATAAATGCATGGGACAGATAATGCATGGCAAAGCTTCTATGGCACAGCTTCTATCCCACTGGCACCGCTGATGTGATGCTGTACCTTGCTGTCAACATCTGCCCTTGAGAAGAGGTGACTTCCAAGGCAGAGTAATATGTCCACATTACGCCATCAATTGTTTGACACAGTGAGAAGTTCGACACATGCAACACACATACACTCACAGGCACACAGAAATATCAAATAGCATTCAGAACTTAGTTCATTTATTTTGCATGACTCCTATTGTCTGACGTTGTCTCCGCCCCTCCTGTGATCTCACATTGTCTCCGCCCCTCCTCTCATCTCACGTGGCCACCTCCCCCTCCCCTTCCCCCTCATATGAGACCAGCTTGACTGGAGGCCGAGTCCCTCCACGGCTGGTTCCTCCGGCCCGTCACAGTAAACACCCTCACCCTCCTCCTCCTCCTCCTCCTCCTCCCGGCGCTCCGCCCTCCTACGTACACCACCGCCCCATACGCGGCCACGCTCAGCACCACGGCGCCCCCGGTGGACAGGAGCACCGCTCCACACAGCCTCGCATCGGCCCGGTTGAGGCAGAGGAGCGCGGCCCCGCCCACCACCAACGCCAGCCCGGCGGCAAGCAGGAGGATTGGGTCGGCGCTGCCCCCGCTGCGCAGGGCCAGGATGCGCCTGCGGTCCCGCACGCAGCCCATGTCCTGCACAGCCGAACTGAGCAGTTGCTTGAGCAGGACCACCAGGGCCAGGAGGCACAGCGCCGAGCCCACGACCAGGCGCCACGCCGCCGCCACGCCTCCTGCCGCCGAGCCCGCCCACCACAGGAGAGCCACGCCCCCCACGCCCAGGGCCAGCACCAGGGCCACTGACGAGCAGTAGCACAGCAGAGAGATGCACGGCTCGCCGAACCACCACAGCTCCACCTGCTGGTCCACGTCCTGACGCAGCAGCCACACGGGATCCGCCCGCGGGTGGAGGTGCGGCCGGCCGGGAGGCGGCGGGAGGGTCTGCAGCTCGGACATGTCGTGCTGGCTCGCAGCTCGGCCTGGGGAATTATGGGTAGAATTAGCATGTCATTGCTTGCTGGAGTAATCTTTAACAACTGTATTGGCGCAAGCTTATCTGACTGGTTCACTGGTTAGTATTATGGTATTGGTATTACTCCATGATGTCAGAACTGTAAGTTTTTGTTTTTTGTTGAGCTTTTAGTTACACTCAAAAACTAAAAAAACTTATGTATATAAAGTCTTGATACAGCATCAGTCTCTTTTTAGTGGGATGTAATAAAGTAAATACTTTTAGAAAGGTCAAATTATATTGATTCAAGAGTCTAAGAATTTATTAGCAATTCAGCAAAATGTTTTCTTTTAAAATGGTTGCCTTTATGAAAGCAACAGCTAGAGCACAGAAATAATAGTTACATTATAATGCATTCCATTAAAGGATAATTTTGAATTATGAATGGATCAGATATAGAAATTAAATGACTAATTTGATGAATGATTTATTACTAATTGACTTCTTGTTAGTTTTCTCACCTTCTGTCATTCCATATTCCAACTTCACTCCCTCAGTTTACTGGAGCCCCCAAATTCATTTGCTCTGCCTTGGCAGCTATTGGAATGGAAATAACTCAAATTCCAATCAAACATTACATGATCTCATATAACCTAAACAAAAGATTATTCTCTTACTTGCTTTAGATATTCCAGGATGAGAAGTTGTATCCTCGCGAGAGACATTTTGGTCTTGAGTTAGTAGAGCACACCATTCTTTCCTTCTGGATCACTTGTATGTTTCTCTAGTGGTGTCACTGTCTGTGTCCGTCTTGTTGAATCAGTTGTGACATTCTCGGTGATGCATAATGGGAGTGGACAGGCCAGTGCCCGGCACTATCGACCATTACACACTAAGACAGTTAAGCTCACCTCTCACAGCTGCCCCACACCAAGGCGCTGAGCGCTTATTCCTCTATGACACATTGGGTAACACACACACACCCTTTCACACACAGACCGGTCTCAGGATGTCGGGAAGGCAGGGAGCGGTAGGCGAACGGGCGTGGAGAAGTGGTGGGATCTTTCAGGGCATTGTGGGACAACACAATAGGCTGAGTGGAGGGGGCTCACAGAGGAACGCCCACACTGTAGATCAGCCCTGATGTCACGCTGGGTGCATAAAGGCCGTTTGTGTCACTGCAGGGATGGTGTCATTCACGTGATCAAATCCCGGTTCTCCTCTCAGCAACAACACAGCCGCTGCTGAGATCCCGAGTTACAGAATTACTCATTCGAACATGAGCTGTGAAACAGCACTTTTGCAACAACGGAGATGTGATGTTCTCATGAAGGAGCAGATTATACTGCAACACATTATTATATATGTGTGTTCTGTAGCTTGGCTGGAGGAAAAAATGCATCTTTGATGTATTCTTGCATGTCTGTCCTTCACAACACGTAGGACATGAATGCTGACTGATATTAGACTTGCCTTTATTGAAAATTCAGTATATTTACATATTTCAGTATAAGAATGTCTAGAAATCCAGTTTATAAATAAATGTGCCATATTTGTTAATTGTGATTTTTCACCGCAATCAAAATTTGTCCTCCGCTTTTACCCATCTGTGCAGTTAGAACACAAACACACTACTGATTACTAGGGGACTGTGGTGCACACATGCCCAGAGCGGTGGGCAGCCCTAGCCAGGGTGCCCAGGGAGCAGTTGGGGTTAGGTGCCTTGCTCAAGGCCACCTCAGTCATGGCCTCAGGCCTGGGAATCGAACCCACGACCCTCCGGTCACAAGACCAGTTCCCTAGCACCAGACCATGACTGCCCCAAAATATCCGGAGAGCGTGAACGCAGTCCCCCCCCACCCGCATTTGGGGAATTCGCAAGGGTCAGCACAGCCTGAGTGCAATGGCTGAGCCTCACCTTGGGCGAACCACCTTCCTGATCATGGTCTCACCCCTGCCAGGTAAGTATCTGGAATCTGCAATGTGGAATCTAGGAATAAATTGTACCAAAATCATACCATTGCAAGCACTTTTTATACTAAAAAATAAAAAAGAACATTAATAAAATGTATGGCATCCACGTCTGAAGTTGTGGATTTGATGTGGGCGGCCCTCATGCTGTGAGGGAGGGCAGTTTGGTGCTAGGCGACAGGGTCGGAAGGGGGGGAGACTGGCCTTGGCCGCGAAGCTCCTGCCGTAGCCTGTAGATCTCAGCGCGTTGAAACCGGATGATCCGCTCGGCCTCGTCCTCCGTGTTCAGTTGCGTAACTGCCCTCTCTGCCGTCGCTGTGGTCACAGGGTGACAACGAATCAAAAAGTAAGGTCCTGGAAGGGGGGAGTTTTTATATAAGCAGTCTTTGACTGTTACGCTGCTAATCATACAGCCATATAAGTAGCACCTTCCAGTGTTGAAAAGACATCCTTGTAGTATGCTGCTAATACAAAATATGGGAAAGTATTAGTATGTGTAGGATGAGAGAAATATTAGTTGTAATATGTTGGGCATAACAAAGCAGCCTGTCTTTATTGTGACTTTATTTTGATGAGGGCCATTTTCCCAAGCTGTCTGCCCTGATTTTGTTCTTAGAGAGCATCCGCTGGACCGTCCTATGTGTCTTACTCTTGGGGTAGGTGGAGCTCTTGGACGAGGTCCTCCTGGCAAGGACCGCTTGCGTCTGGATGTCGTGGGCGTGCGCTTGCGTCTGGACGCTGCGGGCCTGCTCCCGGGCCAACTGCAGCTCCATGCGCAGTTCGTTGATCTCCCCGATGAGCCAGACATTCTCCTGTGTGGCGAGCAAAAGCAGGCGTGGTCACTCCTTCTCAGGCCCCCCGCCCTTTACAGGGGCCACGCACGGTAAATGTGATTCAGGTAGGCTTTGACATCTGGAATAAAATATGTCTTGGAAAGCCGTATTTAAGAAACAGGACTGGGGAGCCGGCAGTGAAGGAGAAGTCGGCGCTACCTTCATGAGCTTGACATTGCGTGCACTGTGCACTTTTTCGTCCATGGCCAGCTTCCTGTTCAGAGATGCCATGTTCTTCTCTAGGTGCTCCCTCTGCCTGATGAACTCACACTGGATGTCCGCATCCACACCGACTATCTCCACCTAAAAAAAAATAAAAAATAAAAAACAGCCACAGTAAACAAAGTCAGACATGTGTGTGTGTGTGTGTGTGTGTGTGTGTGTGTGTGTGTTTGCTGTCTTCATCTCACCACATCGGACTGATGGACGTGACGTTTGTACAACTCCCGGATGCTTTCCTTCAGCTTCTTGGGTTCTTGGATGAATCTCACGCAGTTGTGGAGGTCTGTCTTAAACCTGCAGACCAGGGTCTCGCCGTTCTTGACCTGGGAAATCAAAGCTATTACAGGCAGGGGTTGGTCTGTATGTGTGTGTGTGTGTGTGTGTGTGTGTGTGTGTGTGTGTGTGTGTGTGTGTGTGTGTGTGTGTGTGTGTGTGTGTGTGTATGTGTGTGTGTGTGTGTGTGTGTATGGTGGGAGAATGGTGCAGTACTTTCTTGCATAAATTACATATCACATCAATAAAAATCACAAAGGCAAATCTATAAGTCTGAATTAGGATATTAACATGGAAACAAGGCCAAACAAAGAAACAGAAGCACCACTCTAACTTATTGCCCTAGCTCACCCCCCCCCCCCCCACACACACACACACACACATATAAACAAACACACACAAACACATTCCGTATGGTCCAAATTTAGCCTCCAAAACATGTTTGAGCATGCGAAAGAGGTCCAAACATGGATGCCGGTGTGTGGCACCTGACACCTGGTTTTAACTGCAGTGTGACATCCTCGGAGGAGTGGCAGCACTCCCCCTGGGAGGCGTGTCAGAACTCCCCCTGGGAGGCGTAGCAGCACTCCCCCTGGGAGGCGTGGCAGTACTTACCTTCTGCTTCTCTTTGTGTAATTCTTTGTCTTTGGCTTTCAGTTTCAGCTTCAGTTCATTGATGGTCAGATCCAGCTGGGTGTTCTTGTTGTTGAACTCCTGCAATTCACCCTCCATCTAGCAAAAACAACAAAAACAGCCTTCCCTCATGAACACTTACTACTCATAAATACACGGC
Organism: Brachyhypopomus gauderio; assembly: GCF_052324685.1. Classification (NCBI taxonomy): domain Eukaryota; kingdom Metazoa; phylum Chordata; class Actinopteri; order Gymnotiformes; family Hypopomidae; genus Brachyhypopomus; species Brachyhypopomus gauderio. The sequence goes on along the minus strand of NC_135224.1, from coordinate 15,620,488 downwards.
GTGTGCTATATTCATATACTATGTGTTAGTTTTTGCATAAATGCATGTTAATTATTTTCTGGTTCTGTGGAAGTCATATAATGGTTTCCAATAAGGTGTCTTAAGTAAGGGTGCTTAAAGATTCTCCCAAAAAGAGAATTACTTTAATTAAATGACTTTAATTAAATGCAATGACTCTCACAGAGACCTGGATAAGATCCATTCAGTTTGGGTATGATGAAACACAGTTCCTACCTCCTGAATCTGTTCCTTCATCTCTTTGAGGTCATTCTCTCTCGGCTCTATTTGGGTCTCCAGGTCTTTGATTTTGTTGTCCAGCACAAACTTGAACTTCTCCAGCTCCTGGTTCTTCTTTTTCAATTCATACATGTGTTTTTCCTGCAGGGAAGAGAACTCACTTCTGAATATCTTGTGGTTAGCTTAATAAAAGACACCACATTAGGAAACCACGACCCTCAGTAATTCATCACTGTCAGAGCTGCTCAATGTATCATTTGATAATCATTACCTCAGTACCGATCCTTTAAATATTAATTTTGCAGGAGATTGCAGTGAGCTGTCTGACTTTTGTCAGCGTTCTGTGAGCATCCTTACATATCTCAGGAATTTGAGATAAGGGTTTGCCTTATCCACCAAATGTAAATAGTCTTCACTGAAAAATTCACTGGTTCACTGGTACATTACACATTTCAACTGATATATGCAGCTATATTTCTGTAAACACACGTAATCCATTATAGAATGACATGCTAGAATAGTCTGGGAAAATTACTTGTTTTGCTTTTTTCTAACATCACAATATTTATTGTACAATTTAAAAAATAAGGTAATCTGAATCTTTTTCAGCATATCTCTGCTCTATTATCAGATACCACACTTGTGGTGCAGTGGACACAAGTTTGTAATACATATACAATATATGCGTTTTATTCTCAAAATAAATATGGCACTGATTTACAATAAAACTAGATTTACATTTCCTGAAGGAAATACTAGAGGGCTTTAAAAGTGCTGCTCCTGACTAAGATTATGGCCAACACCCTTGATTGAGGAAGCATAAGGTCAGTGTGTGGGACCAAGATTTGAGTTGCTGGTTGTGAGAGGGTTACAGTGTAATATGTGTACAGTCTAGTACAGGGGTTCTGAACTGGTTTCAGCCCGGGACCCACATTTTCACATTGTCATTAAGTCACGACCCACTTTTATACAATACAAATGTTCTAACAAATTAAAAGGGTAAACAATTGGTGGTTACCATGGCAACAATATTGGTTCGCATGCAGGACTCCAGACAAAAAAATTACTCAAGGAGCCAGTGGCTCCTAAAAGGAAAACATCAGGCACCAATAACTTTTTCTAGGCTCCATAATAATATACAAACTAATAAGCATTGTAACACATTACAACACATGCTCACATCAGATCATCCGTTATTTAGGATCTCTGATATCCAAAATGCCTGATGTCTTTCCCTTCCTTGTAACTGCGGTAAAGTTGATTTCACGTTTGCATATTCGGAATTAGACATGTTATTTTAAATGTCTACTGTCACGTCTACAAATGACCTTAACATAGACGAAAGAAAGTGGCAGTCGTAAGGCCCCAGAGCACTGTACACAGTTTTTCTGCAAAAATTTCTATTGTTTTTAAACAATCATTCATAAGACCATAAAACAAGTTGTTACATATTAAATGCACCCTAAACAACAACCTATAACTTTTCAATGGGTATTTCTACCTCATCTCTTTGTGGTGGTCAGTTTTGTTCAAACATTTTTGTCAGGGCTGACCCCGGAGTCGGTCCTCCTGTTGCCACAGGAGGAGACTCGTGAGCGGACCAGCGCTCTCTCGCAAACCAGCATTTGTTCGCATACACGCTCTCAAACATGCAATCAGCAATGATGACCTGCAGCTGTCCTCCTTCCTATTTTAAGACGGCTGCAGAGTCTCATTGCTGAGTTGTTTGTTGCCATTTCCACGCCGGCCTCTCGTTGCATTCCCATGTTACCTCGTTGTACTTACCTTTTTCTCTGTTTTCCCTATCATTTTCCGAGTTCGCTCACCTCTTCGCCACTTCTGGCCATTCTCAAGTTTTCCTGCTATTTTCCTGTTATTTCTCTATCCAGTTTCGTTGGTTATTTTGGGAAGGGTTTTTTTGTTTGCTCCCCGTTGTGGTTTGAGAGCCAGCTACTTCCCCTGGCGTCTTCTGTTTATTTCTATTGTTTTGTTTTTCTCGCATTGAGTATTCCGCAATCTTTTGAGTTTTGCTTTCTGTTTTCAGTTTCCTTCATGCTTCCTTTTTCACGGAGGTTTTGTTTTTTGCGCTTTTCCCGCATTCCTTATTGGCGGAGGTTTCAGTTCCCCGTTTCTTTTGTGATTGGCGTTTGGGTTCATCTCTGTAAATATTTCACACATTTTATGCGGGTTCGCAGCTCAAAGCATCACAGAACAACTCACCCATACAATGAACCCAGCTATGTCACAGGAGATAGAGAAGTTAAGAACTGCTGTATCACAGCAAGGGCAAGTGTTGGGTGGACACGAACAGACACTCCAACAAATACTAGCTCAATTGCAAAACCTAACTGCTACCTTGCAGGCTGCCACCCAAGTAGCACAACCACCCGTCAGCCCAAGGAGTTCTCCCACTCCCGAGTCCTCTGCTGCCTTGGCTCGGTTAGAGCCCGCCCTACCAGCACCTGGGCATCACTCTAGGGATCCGGAAGAATGTTGACGTTTTTTGCTTCAGTGCTCTCTTATTTTCGAGCAACAACCCTTGCGCATCCCTACTGAAAAAACCAAAGTGGCTTATGTGCTTGCCCTCCTCTCGGGTAAGGCATTACCCTGGGCAACACCCGTCTGGTAAAATCAACCAGAACTCTGTGCGTCCTACGAACGGTTTTCTCAGGCCATGCATGGTGCATTTTGCGGCCTCTGGGGGCATTGTGGGCGCCCGGTTACTCATACGCCAAGGCAAAAGATTTGTGTCTGTGTAACGTTCTGCGCGGGGCAGAACAGGGAGGCGGACACAAACGCTGAGGAGAGCGAGATTTATTCAAGGAAATTCCAAAGGCAGAGTCGAGATAGCAGGCAGGGGTCATAACGGGCAGGCAATCCGGATATGAAATACGCACAGACATGACTTAAACAAAACCAGGAGGACTCACAGACAAGGCAGGAATACACAGTAGTCACGGGGAAACAACGAGGCTTGTAGCAGGAATACGATGAATATGAAAGCACGAGAGAATGCACAAACTAACAGCATGAACAAAACAACCGATAACTAGACTTGGGAGACACAGGGACTAATATACACAGAACTAACTGGGAACAGGTGATAACAATGATGACAGGGGCGGGACTAACGGGCAAGGAACTACTCAGACATGAGGAACAGGGAGACTGGAGTGACAGCTAGGAGAGGGGGCGTAGCCCTACGTGACAGTCTGACTACTCCTTGGAGTTCAGGACCAGGAGTGGCCGCAGAGAGTGGGTGGGGTGCTACAGCCTTGTTGGCCGCCTATCAGGAGGGATTAAACGAGGAGTTAAAAGATGAGTTGGCTGTCCGTGATCCTCCTGACAGCTTAAACTCCTTCATAGCTCTCCCCGTTCAGTTAGTTAATAGGCTGCGTGAACGTAAACAGCAATGCCGGTCCCAGTTCATGGTCTCCTCATATGTTGATGCCCCTAACCTGGTCCTTAAGGAAGATGAGGCCAGAGTGAACGATCAAGACCAGCCTATGCAGTTAGGTCATACTCATCTGACACAACAGGAAAGGCAGGCACATATGTTAAGGGGTCGCTGCCTGTATTGTGGGCAAGAGGGTTACAAACCCGCCAAAAGCCCCGAACTGAAGGGAAAAGGGCCGGTCCACCAGTAGGAGGGAGACCTATTCCGGTTCTCCTCATCTGTCATGGCGTGGAGTGGATGAGCACAGGTTGCTCACATTCATTGACTTGGGTGCACGGGAAATTTCATTGATGCTGCCTTAGTGAAAGAACACCAGATTCCCCTGGTGCAATTGGGAACGCCCCTCACTGTGGCAGCAGTTGATGGGCGATTGCTTATTTCAGGGGAGGTCGCTAACCAGACAATACAGCTAGATATGAAAATAGGGGGTCATGCTGAACGTATAACCCTGTACGTCATCAGTGCTCCCAAGACGCGATTAATACTCGCCTGGCTACAGCATCACAACCTGTAACTAGGACAGTGCAGTGGCTGCTCCTCCCATCGCATTGACCAAAAGGTCATGTGGGCCGTTTAACTGGTCCTCTGAAGCGCCTTCGACCCTCTTAAAGCATGTTTTGTGTCTGCTCCTGTTATCCATAAATCTGTCCCTGACCTCCTCCTTTTTTTTTTTTTTTTTTCTCTCGTTACTTTTATGTACAGCACTTTGGTCAACGAAAGTTGTTTTAAAAGTGCTCTATAAATAAAGATTACTTACTTACTTACTTACTCCTGTTTGTGGTGGAGGTCGACGCCTATGACGAGGAGATTGGGGCAGTGTTGTCTCAGAGGTCAGGCATGCCATCCAAGCTCCATCCCTCTGCTTCCTTTTCCCACCGCTTAACCCCTGTCAAGCGGAACTACGACATCGAGAATAAAGAGCTTCTTGCCATGAAAATGGCACTGGAGGAATGTCGGCATTGGTTGGAGGGGGCCAAACATCCGTTTATGGTTTGGACCGACCACAAAAACTTGGCCTACCTCCAACAGGCTAAACCCCAGACAGGCAAGGTGATCCCTGTTCTTTGGCCGGTTCGATTTTACCCTTTCCTTCTGGCCCAGGTCAAAGAATGTCAAACCTGATGCACTGTCTCACCAATGGGAGCCACAGGTGGATCAGGTATTCCCTAGCACTGTACTGCCTGCTGCTAAGATCATAGCTTCCATCCAGTGGGATATGGAGGCTACCACCAAGCGGACTCTGGCTACTGAGCCAGATCCAGGTGGAGGGCCGCCCACCCAGGTGCACGGCGGACTATTGAATTTATCCGCAGATGTTTCTGGTGGCCTGGTATGGATCAATCCATAGGGGCTTATGTGGCCGCTTGCGCGGTGTGTTCCAACAATAAGACCTCTTGGTCAAAACTTCTGTTTCCCGGTACCTTCACATCCTTGGACCCATGTGTCCATGGACTTCGTCACTGGATTGCCCACTTCCCGAGGCAACACCAGCATCCTCATAATCGTCGACCGGTTTTCCAAGGCGGCGTTGGCCAAGCTGCCTTCAGCCCGTGAGACAGCCCAATTGTTTCTAGAGCAGGGGTACTCAACTGGCGGACCGCGGTCCGGATCCGGACCCGAACACAGTCCTGTCCGGACCCAATCTCATTCCTGATTAACTGGACACGGACCAAAAAAAACCCGGAGAATTTATTTCAGGGCTATTGAAAAAACACTCCGTCACGAGTGTTACGTTCGCCACCCCGCTCAACAACTCTTACGTTCGCCACACCCCCCCCCCCCCGCCCCCCCGCTCAACAACTCTTACGTTCGCCACACCCCCCCCCCCCCCCCCCCCCCCTCTCAACAATTTACGAATTTACGTTCGCCGCCCCCGCCGCACCGGACCTCAGGTCACAGGTATCTGCCAAAATTGGACCGCGGACAAATTTAGTTGAGTACGCCTGTTCTAGAGCATGTGGTACGCGCTCATGTTTCCCTGTTGACGTGGTCTGCGACAGGAGGCCTCAGTTTGCTAGCCGGTTTTGGGTGGCTTTCCTCGGGCTCCTGGGTGCCAAAGCCAGTCTCATCCGGGTTTCACCCACAGTCTAACGGTCAGACAGAAAGGGTCAATCAGGAACTGGAACAGACCCTTCGTTACCTGGCCCTCCGCTAACCCTGCCTCCTGGGCGGACCGTCTTGATTGGGCAGAATATGCCCATCCCTGAAAATGTCCCCATTTGAATGCCTCGCTGAACAGGAGGAAGAGGCAGCGGTGCGTGGGGCTCGGGCCCTTGTCAGGCAATGATATGGCCTGGAAGAGTGCTCGTAGGGCCCTGTTGTCGGCCTTGACCGACGAATGTCGCAATGCAGACAGACACAGGCTCTTCGCTTCCTTGTTCCGCCGGGTCAGCAGGTTTGGTTGTCAACCAAGAACCTGTATGTCCGCAGAGGCACTAGAAAATTGGTCCCATTTAAGGTCGTGCGACAGCTGAATCCTGTGTCTTACCGTCTGGCGCATCCTCCTTCTCTTTGGGTCCACCCGGTTTTCCATGTGTCGTGGCTCTGGCCTGTCCTATATGGATTGTCCTAGGCTCCCACGCCGCCTCCTCCCTGCATGATCGACGGGGGTCCGGCTTATACCGTTCGCCGTCTCCTCGACGTTCGTCGGGTCTGGGGTTGGGATCAGTATCTGGAGGACTGGGAGGGGTACGATCCCAAAGAGCAATCCTGGGTCCCAGCCTCACGCATCCTGTGCCCAGACCTTATTCGCGAATTCCGTCGCGACAGGGCCGTTGCCCTGGGCCCATGGGGTCTCGGGCCTAGAGGGGGGGGCTGTCAGGACCCCGAAGTCGCTTCTCCTGTCGCCACAGGAGGAGACTCGCAAGCCAGCGCTCGCTCACAAGCCAACACTCACTCGCAGACCAGCGCTCGCTCGCAAACCAGCATTTGCTCGTGTATGCACTCTCAAACACACAGTCAGTGATGATGACCTGCAGCTGTCCTCCTCCGTTTGGGTTAGTCTCTGTAAATATTTCACGCGTTGTATGCAGGTTCGCAGCCCAACGCTTAACAATTTCAATAGCTTTTAATTAAACAGTCATGTCCATCGTAAGAGCATTAAAAAAGTTGTATTACATTAAGTGCATCCTAATCAACAACCTTGTTTTGGGGAGTTTTCGGTTGTTATTTAGGATGCACTTAATGCACTTCTTTGGTGGTCATAGATGGACTGTTTAAAAGCTATTGAAATTATTGCAAAAAGACAGTGCACAGTGCTCTGGGGCCTTTTCGACCACCACTTGCGTACGTGTTAAGGCAATTTGTAGACAGTGCCTTAGACATTCCTAATATGTAATTACAGTTTTTCCACACTGTATACACACAAAATGTGGAACTATGCACACAAATCCAAAAACATGAAGATCATGTGTTAACATTGTGACCCCAAATTCTATGTTTTCATTCAAATATCAATCTATATCACAGCTTTGCAAATCACTACACACAAATAGCATCATTTAGTACACCTTGGTCACCTAAGAATCACTTATTTTCAAATACAAAACCCTAATTACCAAATAGTTTCATACAAGTTGTGCAAACTTAATTAGAAGAATGTTTCAATCATTTGTCAGAGTATAAAAGTGGCCTCAAGTGACTGATACAGGTGTTGGGTGAGATGATGGCACAACAGGAGCACAGAGGAAGACTCAGGGTAAGAGGAGGCCTAGCAGGCCAAAGAGGAAGAGGAAGGCAAAGATGAGGCAATCTTTCAAATGAAATACGAGCAACCTTAGTGGACCATGTATTGAATCATGTCCTAACCATGACTGAAGCTGGGCATCGAGTCCAGCCAATTTCGAGCCGCTTTACCCTTTAGCCTCAGTTATCCAGGCTTTTACAGAAGAGAGTAGGTAAGTAACCACTTTTTATGGTTTTAGTGTTCACAGAAATGTGCACTATGGTGCAATGTTTGGCTTTACATTTATGTAGCAATATAGTGAAATGCAACATCTATAATGTGTGTATATACTTTTATCAGAATAGAAAGATGGCCAGCAAGAGAGGGCAGATGCCAGAAATTCACACTTGAACAAGAGACCACCATAGTAAAGATGGAAATCAGTCCTGGAAGATAATGTTCATTTCACAAATATTGACCAGGTCAGCCTGTCCACAATCGACTGTTTTAAAACGTCACCAGCTGAGTATGAAGCAAGTATACTGTGTTCCATTTGATCATATGAAGGAGCAACGATACCAATATGTGCATGTGAGTACAGCACCCTCTCAGTACCCTTTTTGGACAGGTCACTGTTTACCTCGGTGTCGCTAGTTTGGCCTTTTGTCTATGGTAATTTTATTTTTTTCCAGAGAGTGCTTGAACTGGATGCCAGTGCTGTTCCCTATGAATATATATTCATTGATGAGGCAGGGTTTAACCTGCATAAGATCAGTTGGCGGGGGAGGAACATCATTGGCAACCGTGCCATTGTTAATGTCCCTGATCAACGTGGTGGAAACATCACCATGTGTGCTGCCATTGGTCACCGTGGGTTCATACATCACCATGTGTGCTGCCATTGGTCACCGTGGGGTCATACATCACCATGCACAACATGGGCCTTATAACACTCCTTGTTTGGTATCATTTCTCGATTAACTCAAAAACAGCCCAACCTCCCACAGGAAGAATCAGAGCAGCCCTCCTATGTTCTGATCTGGGATAATATAAGTTTCCACCGGGCAGCTCTGGTCAATGACTGGTTCACTAACAATCCACAATTTGTTGTGCTGCACATTCCACCATATTCCCCATTTCTCAATCCAATAGAGCAATTATTTTCTGCATGGATGTGGAAAGTGTACGAACACAGACCCCACAAGCGTGTGGTGCTATTTCAGGCAATGGGGGAGGCATGTGATGACATCCACGCAGATGATTGCACACATATACGTACATCCATGCAAGGCGTATTTTTCCCCTGTTGTTTGGCGAGGGAGAATATAGCAGCTGATGTAGATGAGGTCCTCAGGCCTGACCGAGTTCAGAGGTTTGATGAACAGTGATCTGTTTTTTTGCATTTTGCAATAAATACATTTGTTACCTCTTTGTATGGGAACTGATTTTCCTTGTCATGTTTCTTATTGTACTTACATAGGTGAAAATTAGTTTTGCAACATACATACAGTAGAAAAGGCTTACATTTGTGTTGCATATACAGTACATGTACTACTATAAATGCTATATGGGGGGGGGGTGTCCTACAAATATAAAGAACAGAAAGCCAACATATTTTCATGGATTTGTATGCATTTGAATTTGTACAGTGGCCTCATGAACTCAAACATACAAATACTTCTGATAATAGTCCTTTGAATTTGTCTCGTCAGTGTTTATTTGATGCTCTCCAAGAGAAGCTGTGTGTGTTGTTTTGGTGGAAGGAATCGGATTTGTGGAGTTTCAACAAAGCAGTTAATAATTTTCAGTTTGTGTGTAGAGTTTTGAGAAACTGAACCAAATTTCTAGAAATGCGTTTAAACATTTGGGAAAAACTGTAAGCTGTGCATGATGTGTGGGAATGTATGTGGTGTGTATTAAGGTTTGTAGTGTGTATGGTGAATATGTTGCATATGCTGCATATGCTGTGTGTATGAATGTGTGCAATGTTTCTGACTCCTTAGATGTGTGTATATAGGTGTGTGTGTGTGTGGAGTGGGTATGAGAGAGATGTATGTATTTGTGTGTGTGGAGTGGGCATGAGAGGGATGTGTGTGTGAGTGTGTGTGTGTGTGTGTGTGTGTGTGTGTGTGTGTGTGTGTGTGTGTGTGTGTGTGTGTGTGTGTGTGTGTGTGTGTGTGTGTGTGTGTGAGTGTGCGTGCAGTGTGTATGAGAGAGATGTATATATATGTGTGTGTATGTGTGGTGTGTGTGGAGTGGGTATGAGAGATGTATGTATGTGTGTGGCTGTGTGGTGTGTGTGTGTGTGTGTGTGTGTGTGTGTGTGTGTGTGTGTGTGTGTGTGTGTGTGTGTGTGTGCGTGTGTGTGTGTGTGTGTGTGTGTAGTGGGTATGAGAGTGGTGTGTGTGTGTGTGTGTGTGGAGTGGGTATGAGAGTGGTGTGTGTGTGTGTGTGTGTGTGTGTGTGTGTGTGTGTGTGTGTGTGTGTGTGTGTGTGTGTGTGTGTGTGTGTGAGTGTGTGTGCAGTGTGTATGAGAGAGATGTATATATATGTGTGTGTATGTGTGGTGTGGGTATGAGAGATGTATGTATGTGTGTGGCTGTGTGGTGTGTGTGTGTGTGTGTGCGTATGTGCGTGTGTGTGTGTGTGTGTGTGTGTGTGTGTGTGTGTGTGTGTGTGTGTGTGTGTGTGTGTGTGTGTGTGTGTGTGTGTGTGTGTGTGGAGTGGGTATGAGAGATGTGTGTCTGTGTGGTGTGTGTGTGAGAGAGTAATTTACATGGGAGCCAATGGGGCAGTTTTCTGTGCCTATGGCCAAACAAATGCTCATAACTCTAAAACTAATTGATCAAATGATTAGATAGTTAGGCCTGCAAGAAATGATAAGTTTCTTCATTTAAAGAAAGTGAAGGTTTAAGGATTTTACAGCAGTTTATCCAGGAGATTTTTGATCATTTTTCATGACAGCACTCACTCTAACTGGCAGTTCTAATTTGAAATTCTGAACATTCCGCCATTCATTCCTATGGGAAGTTTGAAATTTTAAACTTAGCCATTAAACAAAGCCAATCGTCTATAAAAATCATAGCACAGGACTTGGAGCTGAGACCTTCGGAGGTTCCGGCTGTATTAACTGCTTTTCAAGCCCTCTAATAACAGCCAGGTCCTCAACAAATAATGTCAAACAGTTATGATGCACACTAACATGATGATTATGATGCACACTAACAATATCTTTGCTGGACTTATGGTGAGTGGTAGAGCCCCCACCTTGTCCTGGATGGTCTCGTCCCTCTCCTGGATCTCCCTCTTCAGAGCCATGATGTCCTTCTCTAGTGACTTGATCACCGCCTGCAGCTTCTGCTGATCCACCTTTAGCTTCTCGATCTCCAGGTTCCTGTCCTCTATTTCCCTCTGCAGGCTACTAAACTGCACCATTCACACCAACGGCGGAGAGACACAGAGGCACGTCAAGCCGTGGCTCACTCGAAAAAAGGCCGGGAATAAAAAAATAAAAAACGGATCAGGATGCGTGACGGAAGCAGTATATGAGCGCAGCGTTGTGAAAGAAGCCACAAACCTTCTTCTTCATGACCCCCGTCTCTCCCTTGAGCAGCAGGTTGGCCTCCTTCACATCATGCAGCCTGCGCTCGTAGTGGACGCGGATGTCCTGCAGCTCGAGGTCGCTGTCCTCCTCCATCTGCTTCTTTATCTCCTCAAACTCGCGCACCTGCTGCCGCGACTCGTCCTGACACTGGGGAGAGGAGAGAAACCCCTGCTGCTACCACGACACATACTAAGTAGTCGGCAGTCAAGAGACCCTGCAAGTGTTACTCGTTTTCCTAAGGGTATGTTCTTCTTGGAGACCTTGATCTTGAATGCTTTGGACACTATACACACGTGCACAGGAGTCATTTTGTCAGGGATCACATGACAGCACTAAACACCGAAGTAAACATACATGCTGGACGAACCTCTCGGGACCTTCAGTGTATCTCTATATCCGATAGTTGGATTTGTAGCTCAATGAGGGCACTATATACCAAAGCAAACACAACCAAAGTGTATATTGTCTCTGCTACTAATTGCTCTACGGACCACTCAGCAGAACACTTGGGGCAAAGCGGAAACACTCACTCATTACCAACACAGACTTGAAAGCACTCCTGCACAGTACAATAAATTACCCAGAGCTCTCTATTCAACTAAGACCACTTAGACTAACAGATGTTTATTTTCAGCACTGACACAATGTGGCACACATCTCCAAAATAAATATTACAGCATAGCATCACTTTCATCTGATATATTAGTGACAGATGTCATATATCCTATTAAAATCATGCAACTCAGCAGAGCTGCAAGCCGAACACGATATGGAGTCCAAAACATTTCGCAACTAGGTCGACGGTTCAAGAAAACGTAAGGCGGGAGATGGATCTCGCTGTGCGGCAGAGCCTTTGGCACCACAGCACCCTCACCTGGCCCAGCACAAGCGCCTTCTCCTGCAGCTTGGCCTCGTACAGCTGCTGCATGTCCTCCAGGGCTTGGTGCCTGCTGGCCTCCAGCTGCTGCAGCTTCTCCTCATAGCTCTCCTGCATGCGCTGTGACTTCAGCTGCAGCTCCTGGTGCTTCTCGTACTCCAGCATCAGCTTCTGGTTGTTGGTGGACTCTGCAAATGTCAAGTTGTGATGGAGTGGTAGCAGCTAAAGGCTAACCGACTGAGCGCTAACTGGTGAATGCCAACCAGCCGAGTGGTTTGCTGGCTTGAAAAGTAGTGCCTTTATGTACAATAGCGATAAATGCTTATTTAGTTTGAAGGAGTTGCTGATTCCAGCAGGTGATTAAGTCATTTGGCCATTAAGTTAGTTAGATGAGGGGCTGACACAATTAACTGCAAACTACAAATGGCAGTACAGCTGGAGATCAAAACACATTCTGTCTGAGCGTTTCATATGAATAGGTGCACTGGGTGACAAACAATTAAGAAAGCAGCATCGTTGACCTCTGGGTGCAGTGGTTCTTAATTACCCAGGTCCTGCTGCTCTTTTGTATGCTTCTCTTTGACCTCACTCAGAGCCTCCTGGTGAGCCACCTCCTGTTTCTCATTCTCTGCCTTCAGTACCTGTAGTGAGATAAATAGTTGCGTTCACCTTTGGTGAAAGAAATCTCCTTTAGACTGAGAAAAAAAAAGCTACTTCATGAAGTTCACTTCATGTTTATCAGCTCGGAAATGGCTTTGTTGAGTCACTGCTTTTTGCTACGTTAAATGCAGTGAAATGAGTGACCCGTGTTTCTGGGTCCTGACCTGGTTACGGGTTTTTAAGGACTCTATCTGCTGGATGAACTTCTCTGAGAGCTCCTTGATCTTCTCATTGTAGTTCATGTCCGCAAGACGCAGCTGGTACTCGTTTTCCATCTTCAGCTCTTCCACCCTGGTCTTCAGCTCCAGCATGATCTGGTTCTGGACAGTGACAAAATTCCATCCCATAACACTTATGAGAATAAAGACCAGAACAGGCCTTCATGAATCAAAGAATTTGACTATTAAATAAGTAATTTATTCTTCTTTTTCAGAAGGGACAGGTAATGAATAACTGCCTAAATGAATAACTTACCTTTTCCTCCAGATCACTCTTGGTAATCAGGATCTCCTCTGCATAGATCATTTCCTTGTCTCTCTTCAACCCACGCCCTTCCTTGTCGATGATCTTCCAGATGAGGAGGCACCCATCCTCTGAAGCGGACACTAAGTACTGGTCGTCAAACGTGACGGCCATCTGTGGGCAAACAGCACCATCAGAGCACAAAATCGATGAAAAAACATACTCGGTGATGGATGTTTTCAACCGGACACACGTACTTTTGTGACAGGTGCAGAATGAGCCTGGTACTCTGTCCAGTCCTTTTGCAGAGGCAAAGGGTATTTGATGGCCCTCACTGTGCCAATGGCAGTGCCAGTGAAGAGTGCCCGGCCTGAGCGGGTCATGGCCACTGTGGTGTAGGGCACATCATCTGAAGCCATTTCCCTCAGGATCTGCAATAAGAACACAGCGCAACAGTGAAACGTTTCGTTCTTTTCCTTGAGAACTGGCCTCAACACTTACACCCTCCAGTCTAAGCGCAGTATAAAATTAGTATCAGTGTAAAACAGCATGCAGCACATCTTGCCTGGGCGTTAAAAGTCCCTGCAAGGCACATCTTTGCAGCCAGACGGCCTTGTGACGCAGCCAGATCTTGTGGCCCGTGATGTTGCTGCTTTTATTCTTGTCGTTGGTCTGCCTCAACTCACCTGACAGTCCTGGATCTCCTTCAGCGTGCGGTCGCTCCCCACGACGAATGTGGTCTTGGCATCGAGGGAGAGGGCCACAGCGGTGTAACTGCAGGACTTCAGCACGCTCTCTGACTCACGCTTGCCACTGAGCATGTTCCACTCGTACACGGCTCCATCCAGGCCGCACGACACCAGTCGGCTGTCGTCGGCATTCCATGCGATCGACTGCACCTGTGAGGTCACGGCAGTGCACATAGTTTTGGGGTGGATATGAGTGTAGAATTTAAGTCATAATAATAAATAATATTTTTGCTTTAATTGGAAGGCTGTCTTGTCTGGCCGATCCGTACAGCGAGCATTCAGAACCTCAAGCTTGGCTCGACTCGAAACTCCATGCTCAAAGTCTCATGGAAGACAAAGCTCCAGACTATTCTCCGTCCTGGCTCCAAGAGGGTGGAACGGTCTTCCATTAGCGGCTTGGACTGCAGAGTCTATTGCTATCTTCAAGCGTAGACTGAAGACTCACCTGTTTGTTGAGTTCTTAACAGAGCACTAACTGGGCAGATACCACTTGCCATTGTTCTTAAATTGTATGTCTATCTATGGTTATTTGTGTTTCTTGCCAAACGTTTAACTTGCAAAACACTAGGTAATGACTGACTCCTGTAGTTTAGTAGTAGTCTGACTCAATGGTATCTGAATTCTGGGCTATCCGTACTATTACCTAGGATGAATTCTGTGATCAGATGCAAAGCACTTTGTAAGACACTCTGGATAAGAACGTCTGCTAAATGCCATAAATGTAAATGTAAAATTTAAATGTAAAATGTAAATGTTTTTTTGTGTGTAAATAATCAACAATCCACAATTGATGAATTCAGCTGCCTTTCAACTTTATATTACAATATAAGTAAACATACATATTACGATAATCACACATAGTTAAAATATTGAGCTTGACCTAAATTCCTTTAGCAGGAGAACAGTGTTTTTATAACATGTATCATTGCTAAAGGTTACTATAATGCATGAGGCCTGCCTTTGGAACACCACCATGTGTCAGCCACAGAGAGGATGACCCCTCTTGGACAAACTTGTGAACTTTAGATATTATGGATCTTGAGCAATGGCAGCTCAGACCAGATCAGATGGCAAAATCTGCTACTCTGATCTTTGTGCTATTTTGGGGATGGCCATATGGCACGGACGACTTTCTCAAAAAGCACAGAACTTTATTAAGCAAGACAAGACAAGGCTCGCAGCTGCCTGGAATACTGGCCGGCCATCCCAGAATAGCGCTGCACCGTTCCTTCCGCTCCAGAACACTCATTCATTCATGAAGTTGGACAGTCGTTTCCACAGAGACATGACAGAAAACATCTGAGCGGGATTCCTGGAATGGAATTGGACTTGCGGAAACCGTAGGACGATGCTGCACCGGTACCAACCTTCCCGTTGTGGCCCTTCAGATTCAGGACGTTGTCGAAGGTCGTGGTGGAGTAGATGTGAATCACGTTGCCATTGACAGCGGCGAACATGTGTCCTCCCTGGCTGAAGGCACACTGAGGATAGAGAGGAGGGATGTTTCTCGCAACATGATCACTCACTGTTTCCTTTAGCACCTCAACACACAGCTGTGGGCATCAGACTCCTTTTCACTGCCTCACACAGGCTACATTGTATGAAAAGGCGAAGACACAAGTAGCCCGGCACTTAAGAATGAAACTCGGGAATTAGTCTGTTGGAAAGATTTTAGCTTGTGAATAAAAAATTAAGGAATTTCAAGCTATTAGCTACTATGAGTGCAACATCCCCAGTTAATTTAAGTTAATGCTGAATACCTGAATACCTGAATACCTGAATATTTCAAAATGGATTAATCCAAAATCAAACAGAAGACAAGCACATATGTGTCACATTAGCCAACCTCATGAACACACAGCTTTTCGATCAGACAAACACACACACACATGCTCTCGCCTAGAAAGGCCAGCGGGACCCCACCTCACGGCAGCCACGCACGGTGAACTCCTTGATGGTTCGGATGTCGTCGATGAGCAAGTTCATGAGCCGGATCTTGTCCGAGAAGCCCACCAGGATGAAGAGTCCGGAAGGGTGCAGGGCCACGCTGTATGACTCTTCCTGGAAGTCCTTATACAGCTCCAGAGCACTGAACCACACCACCAACACCTCCATTTAGTCCACCATCCCCCAAACCCACATGTGCAGGGTGGGCTACCATTAAAATCCAGTATTCATTTCTATCCAGATGGACTTATTCTGTTTGTTACCTCCTAATGGGGTACGCCCAGATGAATTGGTACATTCTGTCTGGTCTTTTTCCCAGTGTAATAGTGGCTTGGCCTCAGGACTGGGGATCTCCCATTTGGCCTCAGTGGAAAACTGAGCACTCAACTGAGGGAGCTCCTTATATGGCCCACTCATTTAACTTTGTCCCCTGTGAGGAAATGCTACTGTACATTTAACCAGCCTCTTTGCTCCACATAACTACAAAAACACTGGCCAAGAAAAAGCTGCATGTATCTGCTCAGCCTACTCAGCAGGGAAAATTCAGGACTTATAGGACTGATACGTATTGTGCTGTGGAATTGAATGCTGCCAGGAAAAAAGATATAACTTTCCAGCCAGGTCAAATTCAAAATGGTCAGTCCACCTCCCCCATCCAACCCCGACCATAGAATTCTGTAAACAACCGTGTATCTGACTGCGAGAGCAGACCGGGCGCCCCGCCTTTAAGACGCCACCCTCAGTGACACCACCCTCAGTTCTTACTTGGTCTCGAAGTTCCAGATGCGTATGGAACGGTCCAGTGAGCAGGTGGCGATGAGCGGCTTGCGTATGCAGACAGACAGCCCAGTAATGGCGCCCGAGTGGAAAGAGTGAGAGAGGAACTCGAAGCAGGCCTGCTCACCCTGGAAAAGAGAAGCACACAAGACCACAGGTCGTCTCGCCCGCTGCATCGTCATGCTCTGTGTCTGGCACTTCAAGAAGACACGAACCCATTACCACTCCTTTAAGGAGGGCATTTGTTATTAAAGGCACCTTGCTCATCTCGGCCGAGGAGAGGGTGACGTGGTAGAGCTGCCCGCGGACGGTGCTGGCGGCCAGTGTCTCCTCCGAGGGGCTGAGGCACAGTGTGGAGATCTCCTGCTCCTCTGCCAGGCCTGGCTCCACGCAGTTTGGGTCAGCCGGGATCTGGAAGGAGAAGGGGGAAGGCTTCAGCGATGGATGCTGCTCACGCTCCGGCTCTAAAGAGTCCTGTCTGATTTTAATGAAAACCTGAATTTTTCATTCACGACAGTAACCCTCCCCTATAAACAGTGCTAGGAGTTTAGACTGAGTCTATAATGTAATGTCAAGGGGGATGCAGTTACCCTTATTTCCCGTGTCTTCTTGTAGCCGTCCTTCTCCTCTGTCTTCTCGAAGAGCAGCACAGTGCCTGGGCCGGCCACGCAGGCGAAGCCCTTAGAGTAGGCCGTGATGGCCGTCACCCGTGGCAACACAGCGGGTGCCGAGGGCGCCTCTTCGGACCTACTCTTCTCAGCTTGTCTGCCAGACGAAAAGATGGGAAATGGTTCAGAGGGAAAGGGAAGGAATGTAGGTAATAACAGGACAGTTCGCTGCACCATGACAGAGTCTTTGTTAAGGAGGACTGTCAGATTGGGCAGCAGAAGAGTGCCAGACTGGTGTAATTACCATATATATTATAACCAATGGTTAATCTCCTTTACTTCTTGTTCCTCTCACTCGTGCTCGTACCTCTCTGCATCCTGCACGGGCACCTTGCTTGTGACGTTCGTCTCCCAGCATAGGCCACCCGACTCGAAAACCAACAGGCGCCCCGCCTCCGTGCCGGCAATGAGCCGCACCTTGGAAATCCAGGCGTGACACAGGACGTTCTGGGAGTCCACCTTCATGAGATTGGACTGCTTCAAGGCTCCTTCAGCATAGCGGAAGAGCTTCAACACCCCATTGCCGCTCACACAGATCTGGGTGTTGTCTTGGGGATTGAAGCTGACCTGTATAGCGATGTTGTAACATTAATACAACAGAGCATTAATATTTATGAAAGTTAATATTACAATAGAATAAAACGTATGAAACTAGCATGTTGATGCCTAGAACCAACAATTTTTGGTCTTGCTGATATTAGTTTGACCAATATATCAAAGTATGTACCTGCATAAATATTTATTACTAAACATATATAGATTCAGACAGATTCAGATTTTCCTAGTACATGTAGGTTTTGAAGGAATTTGATAACGGCCTGTTTATTCATGCTTACCTGATTGATAGGTCCGATGTTTGAAGTCTTTACTGTGGCTATCACCTTATGCTTCTCCCACACCCAGTAAAATAGCGTCCATTCTGGGCCTCCAGTCTGGCCTAGGAGGTATTTAGAGTCTGGAGAAAAGGCCATGCAGACGAACTCCTGCACTGGAACATCTCCCCCAGTCAGCACCTTTCTTTTCCGGCTCTGCTCGTGCTGCAGGTCGTACACGGTGATGGTAGCCTTCTCGCCGCGCTCCGACAAGGCCAGGTAGCGCCGGTTGGTGCTGATAGCCAATGCTTGCATGGCCTGGCTCCGTTCTGTGCCTGTATTATGGACGTAAGAAACACGGCCTGATTGTGCTGACTTGCCGATTCAATCACATGGACTCGTATGATCAAAATGTGAGTTCAATATGACCAAAATGCACAATAAACATATACTGTATATAAAAAAATGGATTGGTAATGATTAATGCAACTGGTAAGGTCATATGACTGAACACAAGTGTCATGTAAATATGTAATAAGGATAGGTAACTAGATTTGCATTTCCTGAAGGAAATACTACAGGGCTTGAAAAGGTGTGCCCTGTTCTGGCTAAGGTTATGGCTAATATCCCTTATTGTGGAAGCATAATGTCAAGGCCCTGCCTGGGACCAAGATTTGAGTTGCTGGTTGTGAGAGGATTATGTGTTTGCAGCCCTTTTGGCTAGGTCTCCCTTGAAAAAGAGATTTTCAATCTCAATGGGATATTTCCTGGTAAAATAAAGTTAAAATAAAAAATTTTAAAGATCACAGGGTGCTGGCCTCTTATTAGTTCTAACAATTAATAAGATAACATCAGAGGGGAAAGCCTTTTCTTATAAGGCCCCTGAACTATGGAATAACCTTCCAGAATGTGTCTGGGACTCTGACAGTCTCAATCTTTACGTCTAGGTTGAAAACCTACTTATTATATTTAGTTTAGCGTTTGGTAATTAATGTGCCCCCTTAGATAAAGGTACAGATCCAGGGGTTCATGGGTGAAGGGTTTTATGGTAAACTGAGGCGCTGGTGCTGTCATCCTGTCACTGCACATGGTCACTCAAATTTGTTGATGGTGTAGTGGATGGATACCAATATCTCAGAATGCTCCCAAGTCTGTGTTACCTTCTGGTTCTGCCTTTTTAGCTAGGCTGTAATAATTTAATTTAATGCCGGAGTTTCTGCCACACTCCAGAAATGTTTCAATTTCATCTGTCCTGTTTGATCCCATACAGAGCTAATATTCCCTGTTATATTTTTCCATATGGCTGACCGCCTACCCGAAAAATACTGAGATGAGGAGAGATGAGCCTTTCCCGAGATGCACCCTGGGCCAACCACCTCCTGCCTAACCAGCTATGATGAAGGATCAAACCACTGCCTGACTAACCAGTGTGGACGATGGAAAAACCCACTGCCCTGGACCCTCTCACCACCCCAAATTCTGCCCTGCTATGACTACTATTACCAACCATCAAGACGTTTAAGACTGAATAGGAATCACAAAGAGAACTCATGTATATAAATACACACCAAGATGTTGCTTCATTTATCATTCCTATATTTTCTTTGTTTTACTATCTCTTTAATTCTTGTTATGGTGACTGGCGTTGACCAGAGGAGGATGGTTCCCCCCTTTCCTGAGTCTTGGTTCCTCTCAAGGTTTCTTCCTCACGCACTTAGGGAGTTTTTCCTTGCCTGTCATCCCTTGGCTTGTTCACTGGGGGCTTGGACTCTGACACTTGTAAAGCTGCTTTGTGACAACAACTGTTGTAAAAATCGCAATATAAATACATTTTGATAAATTGGAGATTCTAGGAGAAAGTGTAAGGATTTTACAGCAGTTTTTCCAGGAGATTTTTGATACTTTTTCATAACAGCACTCACTCTAACTGGCAGTTATAATTAGAAATTCTGAACATTCCGCCATTCATTCCTATGGGAAGTTAAAAATTTTTAAACTTAAATTAAATTCATTAAAAACTACAAAAAAACACACACACACACACATAGCACAAGTCACATCGTCGACACCTTCGAAAAGCAGTTTGAACGGAGTCTGGACGTTTAAGCGGAAGAAGAAGAAGTAGAAGAATAAAAAGCAGTGGGATAACAATGGAGGGCTTGAAAAATTATTATTACCCTCTAATTATTGTGATTCACATCGGATACGTGTTTAAACACGTCTTACCTGGAATGAACTTCTGCCATCTCTGGTCAATATTGTAGCGGACGCAGTTGTTTCCACATGGGAAAATAACTGTTTGCTCATCGAAAAAGAGCAAATTATTTGCCACTCCTGTACGTACACCAAATATGAAGTGGGACTGTGCCGCAACTGCAGCCATTGCTCAAAGGGTAGCTAGCTAACTTTGCAGTCTGAAAAGAAACGACATACATATACATTTCACAACAAACTGATATTTCGCAATAACAATTAACAATACATTTAGACTATTTCTTGGGGCATGAAAATGTCAGTGCGAAAATGAATAAATTTATTAATGAAGCTGGATAGCCTGACCGCTAAGGAACTACTAGTTACCTAATTTTACGACAGCTAAATTGATATGTTAGTAGCAAAAGATATAGTTAATAGAAAGATACATATGTACATATGGATATTCTTTACCTTGTTTATTTTGAATGACAAAGTTAGATACGTCTTAGATACGTTATAGCGCATATATGATGCACCTAACTAGCTGGCTAACTTGAGTAAGGGTAACTAGCTTGGTAAATTAAGGGTTTACAGTAACCAAGGTTACGCTACGCCGCCGTGTTACCCCAGCTACGACCTCACTGTCACTGAGCAATACTCAAGCGGAACCACTAGAGGACATCATGAACATCTAGTGGCGGATCTAGACTTATTTTCAAGGGGTGGCCAAAGGGTGACCAAGGCTTTATCAGAGGGGTCCATATACAAATGATGAACGAAAGGAAACACATATTTTCTCTTAAAATGACCAATTCCAGTGGGGTGGCACTAGGGGTGGCAAGGGCTCTGTTGGGGGTGGCAATTGCCACCCCTGCCCCCCTTTGGCTCCGCCACTCTGATCACGAAGTGATCTTATTTTATTCTTATATATTTATAAGAATAAAATACCGCCTAAATGTGAGCCAAACATTAGTTTATGTTGAAGTAAATTATCACAAACCCAAAAATAGTTTTATATAAACTAAAGCTTCCCAAATTCACCTTTAAAATTTGTTGCAACCAGTTATTTGAGGATAATAGTGGGTGGAAAAAGTCTTCGCCTGTAAATAAATATACGGTTGTTTGCAAGCTTCGAGTGAACTTTATTTTAAGTGCCGTCAATAATTACTTTCGGGCTCGAAGAATCTTACATTGAACTAATCGGAACTACTCTTGGATAACTGTATATGCAACCCGGACGTTGTTTGCGCACGCAACATTTGCGCATGCCACGACTGGGAAGTGCACGTGAAAATTAGGGGAGCTGGATTTGCTAACAGTTGATATCTTATAATAATTTCATATAGTATCAAGCATGGTAGATATGGAAGAGGATTGCGAATTGCGACTAGAATCTGAGGATGAGACTAGCGAATTATCAGATGGGGAGGTGAGAGCACTATTGTTGTTAAGTGTGCTAACGAGTTGTAGTTGCGGAGTACCCTAGATGCTAAAGCTAGCTAGTTAAACTGAGGGTGAGTCACAAACAGTTTAGGCAAAAATATTAACAATTTTTAATTATTTTCAGGAAAAACCAACGGTTTACTTGTACGTCGACGTGCCAAATGTGCCTCTTAAGTGCTATAAATGTAACTTAATTTTATTATAACTTAGCTGTGTAAACTATTCTAACTTGTATCTCTCCTTCTTTTATTAGCTTCAAGAAGCTTTTTCGAAGGGGCTGCTCAAACCGGGTTTGAACATTCATGTGCATGAACCAAGAAAGGCTGTCAATAATCTAGTGAGTTTATGTATATATATATATATGTATGTATGTATGTATGTATGTATGTGTGTGTGTGTGTGTGTGTGTGTGTGTTCCAAGTTAACTTGTTACCTGAGTTTGTTTATTGTTCTGTACATTGCTGTTATGGCATGACATACCTTAACCTTTTTTACGTATTGTTTTACAAGGAGGGGCTGAAGAAGTGTTTAGCTGAGTTTAAAAGGAATCTTCCGTGGGTTGAGAGGCTGGACCTCACAAACCACCCGGCTGTTGATATTCTGGCAAAAGTAGAGGGGAGACTGGAACAAAGTCAAGGCACTGAGGAAATTGATGCAGAGGATGACTTTCAGAGGGAAATGTTCTTGTAGGTTCATCGTCTTGTTTGTTTTCTTCAAATAACACTTTACTAGGCCTGTTAATGACTAACAGTAAATAATGTAATGTTTGAAACTCTTGTAGTTGTAATTGCAGCTTTCTTACATTAGGATCGTTACTGACCTTAAGGTGCTATATGAATGAATAGCTAACCTTCAGTGTTGCACTGCAAGCTATCGCCAGGCTCAAGCAACTGTTCTAGAGGCCCTGCCAAAGCTGCAGAAGTTGGAAATTCGCACCAAACGGCCAGATGATTACTTTGCAGAGATGGCGAAAACAGATCAACACATGCAGAAGGTATGTTCTCAGCATGCACCTGCATCTGTGAGCCACTACCACTTCTCTCCTTCCTGGAGATACTCGTCTGATTTCACATGACGCATAGCATTAGTTAAGAAGGTGGAGGGAACAGAGTGGTGAGGATTCTTGATAAATTTGCTGAACCTGTGTCATGTAATGTCTATTAAGTATTGCCATTGACAGCCTGACATATATAGGTGTGGAAATGTCAGTCACTGTCACAGTTCTCCTCTTGGAAAAGTCTTCTTTCTTTGTGATATTTTGCAGATAAGGAAGAAGCTGATTCAAAAAGAAATGGCGATGGAGAAATCTGAGAAGGCCAAGAAACTGAGGGAACAGAGAAAGTTTGGCAAAAAGGTTCACATTTAACTTAACTCTTCCTGCACAGGAGTCCCATTGTTTGACTTCTGCAGTATTTGAACCATTATTGTCTGTCATCTCTTCATAGGTCCAAGTGGAAGTACTCCAGAAGAGACAGAAAGAGAAGAAGGCCATGATGACTGCAGTGAAGAAATATCAGAAAGGTTTGCTTTTTTTGTGGTATAGTCACACATTTCCCAAGAGCAAACCTCAAAAGTCATTTGGGAGAATTTGCTGAGATTTATGAAATGTGCTGATGGGTATTGATGGTCCACAGGTATGACTGACAAGCTGGATTTCCTGGAAGGAGATAAAGCAGGACAGAAAGGAGCAGCTGCAGCCAAGCCACAGATGAGCAAGAAGGGGTTAGTATGATGGACCAGTCCCTGCACTCTTAATAGATTGCAGAAGGAATGTCACTGTTGACTATATGTCGGTCTAGTATTAAGTCGTGTTTTCTTTATGATCTTGCACTTCATCACATTCTTTGCACTATGAGAGGCTAGTGCTCGTGCCATAAGGCAACTATTTTAGCATTTGGTGCATCTAAACTTTCCAAACCGTTAGTTTGAAGTCTTCTGTAACAGGTCATGCATTTGATTTGTAGGTCTGGGATAATTGTAAAGAGGCACCATATTGCTTGAAGTAATGGTCATTGTTGTGTTCTTTCCTAAGCCCCAACGCCAAGCGCAAGTATAAGGACCAAAAGTTCGGCTTTGGGGGCAAGAAAAAAGGCTCCAAATGGAACACGAAGGACAGCCATGACGATGTTTCTAGATTCCGAGCCAAAACAGCACATGGGAGAACGGGCAAGAAGTTTGGAAAAGCAGGGAAGAAAAACGTAAGCCCCTCTCCCTGCTCTGTCCCACCACCTCAGCATCTGGGTTTGTTGGTGCACCACTGTAAGCTCATTTCCATATGTGTTTGCTTGCAGAAACGACCCGGAAAGGAGGCGCGGCGGAAGATGAAGGCTCGGAAATAAGGCGCGTGTGCCATACGTGCCCCTCACGTTCGTGTGGACTTACGTTGGGTCGTTTGCTGGGTTGCCACGTCACTGCCATCCTACTCATCACGTGTAGTCTCAATACTCTTCAGTACACACTGTGGTCGCCAGCTTTTTCTGTTGTCACTGGACTTTGTCTTTGGACCTTGCAGGATGACAATTAGTTAGGTTTATTTTATGCCAGTTGTATTCCTCCCTTTAATTGTGCAACATGATCTTATTGAATCAAAAAGAAATTTTGCAAATCAAATGTTTTTTTCTTGTCTGTCTGTTTTTTGCAGATGTAAGTTTAATAATAGACAAAAGTGGTGAATCCCCATGTTCTGTTCATAAGTGCTACCCCTAATGGACTGTTCTATATTTACTATTTTTATTTTAGAAAAAGCTACTAATTAGCACAAATGTAGAAAAGCTACTAATTAGCACAAATAATCATAACAAAAGAGATGTTATTATTCCTGTTATTAATTTCAGAATTATTCAAATTAATTTAGGATTTGGACCTTGAGCTAGCAAAACACTCTCAGTAGATTTTCATTTAATCAGATTTAAATGCTGTGCTTTTTATTGCCAAAGGAAAGCATAAATATTCATGAAGTCATAATAGACGGCTGTGCTAATTGGCTTATTCGCCTACTTGCCCCCATTTGAAGTCTGTCAACAGTATGTTTTAGATGGTGGCTGAGCTTAGTTGCACATACAAGCCGAGAGGCTCATTTGGCATAATTTGTTACATCACTCTTAGAGACCCAGTTAAGCAAAATGCACATTCAACAAGTTGTTGTTGCAGGCACATACATAATTATTGACACCCCTGGTTAAAATGTGTTAAAAGCCTTAAAATAAATACATTTTTTAATTGCAGAAGCATAATCTCACTCTGAAAAAAAATGAGAAAAAAGCAACCTTCAACTCAAGTTGGGTAGAAAAAAGAAAAAAAATCTGACTAAGAAATAATTATTTCCCATAAAAATGACCTGTTCCACAATTATTGGCACCCTTAAAATTTTCTTGGAAATAAATGTATTTGAGCCATTTGTCATTTCTTCTGTCATCTAGGAGCCTTTAGTAATTGATCACTTCCTGTTTCGCTGAGGTATAAATATGGCATTACACAGAGGCCTATTTCTCTTACTCATGAACATAGGAAAGAGGAGACCACACTAAAGTAAGGCAGATGTGTGTCTTGTCAAAAGGAGCTTGTACAAGGTAGTACCACCAGGGGTGCCAATTATTGTGGTGCACATGATTTCATTCAAAAGATTTATTTCTTAATGTGTGATTTTTTCCCCCCACCAAATGAAGGCACTTGAATTAAAGATTATATAGTTTTGTTTGCATTGGTGTCCTACATTATTTTTAAAAATCCAAAGAACACTTCTTAACCAGGGGTGGCAATAATTATGGATAGTGCTATAACTACAAAGAAAGACCTCGCCTGGTACCACATCTAAATGAAAGCCAAGTGTGCTGAAATTAAAGCGTTTTAAGGATTGACGTGAAATCTGCACTCCGTTATAGCCTATGTTAGAACTAGCGAGGCCACCTGATGGTCCAGCCATCACTTCATTCAGCCAAGGATGCGAGTTTGGAGATAAGACCAGAGCATTCCGTCAGGTCCCTCAAGATCTGGCACCTGGAGCAAATTTACATATCCACCAATCATGTTTTACATGCTCTAGAATACCTAATCCTATTGGTTATACAAGTTGAGCTGAAATAATTCACAGATTAAAATAATGGGACAGCACAGCAGTGACAAAAAAACAGAACTTTTATTGAAACAACCTAGAAGCCTATTTAAAATACAAAATACTCAAAAACATCTACTGATTCACAAGTAAGTAACAGAACAAGTAACCGGGCCTAAATAGTGTTTCTGTGAAGCTGTGAGCAGACCTCAGATTTTATTAACATCTGCCTAAATTGAACTAAAACTGAGTTATAAGAACACTTTGACAGGAGAGTTAACATCTGTTCTAGAACATCCATAGTTAAGACTGAAATTATTTACGGTAGAAACCACCTGATTGCTGTTGCTACATATAAAAAAACAGCAGCACTAACAAATATCTTCAACCAAATATGCAGACAGAACCTGTTTCAAAATGCAAACAAACAAGTCCCTCATATTCAGCATCTACAAACTTTTTTTACTGCCATTGTTGACCTTTAATGGAGGATGACTACTAACAGTAGTCACATCCCAGGCCACATGAACATGTCTATAGCTTAAAAGGATGCCATGAATGCATTGAATAATGGTAGACATTACACCAATTTGAAAACTCCACTTTAACAAATCAGATTTAATCAATGCTATAATTTGTTTAACAAATATTTAATATTCACAATGCTAAATGCAAATCGAAATTTCTAATCAATACATGACTGCATTATTAATTAATTCAAATTTTACCTTAATTTCTGGTAACGTTCATGTTTTAACTTCAATTTTAAGTAAAATTGATTATTTTGTTATATTCAATGAGACGCAAATTAATTTCTTGAGAACACCTGCATTACGCTTTTAAGTACCCTTCTAGGGACCAAAAGACTTTGAATTTAAATCTGAACTAATCTGAACTAGATGTGTATTGAAAGCAATTGTTGAGAGTACTCCAGGAGCACATATGTATGTTTCCTTTACTTGTTGTGTGTGCGCGCATGTGTGTGTGTGTGTGTGTTTTGCTGCACTTGTTGTCTGCAATCTCTTTCATTCTCTGCCATGAGACATTCCTGCATTGGGGATAATGGACAGCAACACATTATCTAAAAGCTTTTATAAAATGTATAGGTGCTGTTCAATCCCTGCATTTAATTTCATCAAACCTTTAGTAGCTGAACTTTTATTTTAGCTAATGTTTTGACATTGCATTATAAACTACATAGAGCTCTGTTCATACCGGGTTATGAAGGAGATTCCTTAGGTCTTGTTGTACAGGTGGTAATCATGAGGTACCAGGCCACTGGGCTGGGGACCTGATGCATAGAATGGCCATGGACAACCCTACGAGCAGAAATATTACCCAGAAACATCCACTGATTCTCAAAGATAACTATAAAATGTTCATAAGTGTAAGTTTCACTGCACTGGTCAGTTTATTCATATTGTTATAATTGCTTTATGTTATGGTAGAAAGAAATTCTTAAAATTCTTGACTTATTCCCACATGGAACTAGCTACAATTTGAAATCTGTTTCTTTTATATTATCATTATCTAACCAAAATGGATTATTAATTTTACAAATCCTTTCAAACTTTCTCATCGGTTTTTAAAACAATACGACGATGCAATGTGAATAAGGTAATTATATTTAAATGTAAAATATTAGATTGTTATATGTCATTAAACATCGGAACCTCAGAATTGGAATAAATAAATTCTCATTTATTCTGAATATAAATCCAGCAATTAAGGAGACTTGGTTAAATAGCAGCAACGAGATTATTGTATTTAATATGAGAGCGCAAAGATAATGTTAAATCAAGCAAGTCAGACACACTGAGCACGCAAAATCAAGAAAACCGAGCAAAAACAGTGACAGCGAGAGCAGAGAAACAAGAATTGTACGGTTATGTGCGCTCACTTCACTGTTTTCAGCGCGCGTTTCAGTTTTTTGCTCGCTTCTAAAATTTCTGCTCTTCATGATTACAAGTGCAAATACGTCACAGATGAAGGCTCGGTAGATGATTACCTGAACCATCGATTGCAACTGCAAGTGGGCATGTCACAACCCGATTTGATAAATGTACAACAGACGCTGCATGCTTACTGCTGTCAATCTTACATGCATGAGACATGTTGATTAACTGTTTTTAAAACAATTAGACATTATGGATAGCTAAAGTGCCATTTTCCACCTAAAGCCAACAAAACTGTGACTTGCTCGATTTAACCTTATCTTTGCGCTCTCATATTAAAGACAGTAATCTCACGCCATACAGTTCAGCCTAGAATGACATTCGAAATTCACCTCATAAACGTACCTGTGGTGCACCGATCCCCGGTGGGCATGCTAGTGTAGCCAGGGGCAGGTGTGGGAAGTCAGTGCCTACTTTGTAAGCGCCCGGTACAGGCGAATCCAGGCTGACCATGAGAGGCGGGAGAGCGTAACCGTCGGGGTAGTGTGAATGCAGGCGAAAGGGCGACGGCATCGCCAACATTTCACTCGGGAAAATGTTCTTCGGAGCTGTTATAATGTACTCCCAAGGAAACTGTCGTGGGTCTAAAAACGATATGAAGTTGAATAACTCATCAAATTGTAAAAGACCGTCGCTAGCTAGTTCGGCTACATTTATAACGGACCGGCGCCTGACACAAGGGATCCTGACATACACAGAAGAAAGATCCACCATCCACCAACTAAACTGGTTATGTAGCATTTGTTCCGCGTTTTTAAATCACTAACATACCTCTGAAAACGGAATCTTCCTTTCCTCCACTCCAGCAATAAGAAGTGAAACTTTGCCGCGACATGTCCCCGATCCGCTCATCCGGCCGCCATCTGGACTCACTTGTGCCCAAGGAGCTGGACGACGGGCTCATCACCGGGATCTCAAGCTCCGTGTACGTTTCGCGGTGCACTTCGATCCGACGGTCCGAGGTCTTGATTACAGTCTCTGACCGGTCTCTACTGTCGGTCAATACATTTGAGCACCCGTATTTCTTTTCAGGTGAGGGCCTCAAGTCTGCGCCCGATCCACGCGGGCCGGTTTCGTCCTCCGTAGACACGGCTGGCGTTACCTCCGCTTTCTCGGCGCTCATTTTGTCTTCCCGCTGTCTCTTTTTAAAGCCTCGTTGAGTTGCCATAATCTTCGTTCGTTCCGAGATAAGAGTGCACTTCCAGCATCGGCATGGCCTAAATGGACATTTTCCTGCATGTCCTTTCAGTTGAACGACGAATCCATGATTGCGACATCTCGAGCACTTTGGATTTCTTTTCGAGATGTTTTGGTCTTTCGGTGTAGAGATGTTTGCCATTATAAGTGACCAACTCAGACAGGCATAAACGTTTTCAAATGCAATATAAACGTGTCGTGAAAAACGATATTTTAACAAAACTACTGAAAAATGCAGCGAACACCTGTAAAACAATTCGTCCTCCTTCGAGACTATGGGTAGGCGAGACGTGACGCAACTCTGAACAATGTATCATTTTATGCGTGGGAAAGCGAAATTCCCAATTTCCCAGGTTAATAGGGTTAACACACACCCCTTCCATTAGGCAATATAGGCAAATGCTAGGACGCCGTCTGTCCGGGGGGGGGGGGGGGGGGGGCGCTCGCGTTCATGGGTTTTTTTTTTTTGTTTTTGTTTTTTACAAATGAACAATTAATAAATGTGAAAACAAGCAAAGTCCTCATAATCATAATTTCACTGTTTAATAATATCAGTCAAAGGAATAATAATTATAATAACAACACACGACACCTATCACCCGCGCGCCAACCCGTCCGCCCCCGCGCGCTCTGTGCACTTTATACTTTTGCGAGTGACCGTAGCGCGCGACTCCGCACACCTGCGCGAACCTCCGCGAACTCTGTTCATTGCAGGTGCACTTTAGAAATAATAACAATGTTGCAGTAGGCAAATTGCACTGATTTGCACTGGTGGTAGTTGATGTTTTTTTTTTTTTAAACTTATTATTAATATTTAAAATTTGTTCTCTGCACTACTTTATGTAGTTAGTTTTAAAATAGTTTTAAAATATTTTTTGTGCAACACCTTTATATGTACTGCTTGTTATACGGTAATATTTAAGTCATTTGCTTTTATTTGTTTCTTTAATAGTGATACAATCAACCTGATGATTGATGATGCAAGGGGCACCAAAATCTCGTCTAGGGCACCACATTGGTCAGGGCCGGCTCTGTTAACACACCTAGTATGGGAAACCTATTGAAATGTAATTTTTTTGCCACATCTGTATTCACCACATATTTATCTACACTGTAAAAAGGACTGGGGTTAATTAATATTTACTAAATAATTAAAAGTTACCAATACATAATAATAAATGATATATGTAGTTAAACATTTTATTGAGTGTAATTCAACAAATGTAATGTGTTTATTAATTGTATTGTATTATTTGTTTTAATAAAATTAACTGTGACACATTGAGTAGAATGAACTTAAATTTTATCGGTTAATTCAGGGATACAAAAAATTGAAAGATTTTACTCATTAAGAAGTGGTTGTTTTCAATTAGCTTACACTTACACCCACTTTTCACCTCGTGGACTCCACACACCACACTTTGAGCTGCTGTCCTCCAACTTAAAATGGCAAGAACTTTTAAAAATATAACATTAATTAATGTTATAGCTCTGCTGCAAATCAAATAATTTAGCTTCATAGTGATTTCTTTGTAGTTTTTTTATAGCTTAGAAGCATGGTATGGACTAAAATGGTGGTCAGCTCACATTTTCACTCACTCTAGTCTCTGATAGATACGACATGGAAGTCTTTGCTAGCTCCAAAACAAGCTATCTAGATTTATTTAGCTGCTAACACCAGCTGGCTAAAGTGCAGCCTCTGTGACACATTAACAGCATACCTGTTATCTGTAAAAAATAATAATAATAAGAGGAAAGCAAGCATTTTATATAAGAGTCTGTTTGATGGACTTCATATTGGATATCCCTGCATGATAATGATTGAGCCGCGGCCATTTTTCTCGGTCGCACTGTCTAAGCGAAATCAGTTATCGCAAGCGCGCTGTAAAAAAATCGCTGTTTTCATCGGTTTGTAGGAGGTTCTTCCCAGAGTTTTGGTATTAAGACATAATTTAATGACCGCTTTCTCTCATTCCGTTAGAAGAATTCGCATTTCGCGCTTCTGTTTCTTTTTGAGCCTGGGAGGAGGGAGGAGCTGGACGTGACACCATGTTTATATATGATGGTTGCCCTTGCACTTTTAAAACACATAGTGCTCTTCGTACACATTTATCTAGATACCACGCAGAAGAAAATCCAAGGCCTGGAATCACTTTAAATATCACTTTAATCACTTTAAATACTTTAAAGTGTTTACTGTTTAGTTTGTAGTGCTCGTTGTGCTACGGAGAATGATTACTTTCTGCATGTTGGAAATCATCTGAAGAACCATCAAACTTTTGTATATTTAAAGGATATGACTTTCACAATAATATATAGGCTACAATACATTTCTGAAACACAAAAGCAGAAAGCAGAAATCATATTCTTTGAGTAATTCTAAGCAATATATTTGAGGCTCATATATTTTAATTAGAAGAATTGGTTTACTTCTACTGAAGCTAGAAAGCATTTACAATGCCTCAGTCAAGTGCATTGATGCCTTGGTTGAAGATCTTCAGTTCATTTCATCTTCTTCATCTCTTGAAGTTGTTAGAAACATACTTGATTTGACACTGAAGTCTAACAAATGCACTGTTGACAAGACCCTCATAACTGATTTGGTAGAACAGTTGTGCAACTTCCATCCCATTAGCACAGCATTTGCAGCAGGTGGTCCACTTGGTTCAGCTTTTAAGAGAAGAAAGTATTTTAAGGACACTTTCCAGTGTGTTGACCCTGTAGAGTACATCCTTGATTCTCAAACGAACAAGAGCTTTCAATATGTGCCTATTCTGAGCACTTTACACAAACTCCTGAAGAACAAACATATTGCAGAGGCAGCCTTATCCAGACATTCCAACTGTACTGGACATATTACGTCAGTTTTTGATGGTACATTTATTAGGCAGAATGATTTCTATGCTGGAGAAGAAATAAGATTTTCTATTATCTTTTATGTTGACTATTTTGAGGTGTGTAACCCATTAGGTACTTTGAGGAAAAAGCACAAAATAACAGCGGTTTATTGGATTTTGGCAAATGTACCATCCCACCTACAGTCTGCATTAACATCAATACACCTAGCTTTACAGTGCAAAGCTGTTGATGTAAAACAAACAAAAAATTTAAATACAAAGCAATTTTGGAACATCTCTTGAAGGAGGTTGTCTCACTCTAGAACAGGAAGGAATTTTTGTTTCCAGTGCGGGGAAAAATATTAAAGGGACTGTACACTGTGTTGTAGCTGATAATTTGGGTGCACATTCCATTAGTGGACTAGTTGAAAGTTTCATAGTCCTGTCCTGATTGGCTGCCTGAGGTAGAAAGCTGTGGAACCTGATTGACTGATTAAAGTGGAGGGCTGTGGAATCTGATTGGCTGAATAAAGTGGAGGACTGTGCAACCTGATCGGAAGTCTGATGGAATCAAATTTGACTATAATTTGACTGTAGTTGAAGACCATGGAAATGAAAATTCTGCGCATATTGCATTTTCAAAATGCATTTTGACACAATTTGAGTGCTGTTGGTATCGTAATGTTATTGCGAACAGGAGAGGCTCAATTTCTTCATTAACATTTGAATATGGACAGTGGTGGACGAAGTACAGCAATTATGTACTTGAGTAAAAGTACAGTTACCTTGCATTGAATATTACTCAAGTAAAAGTAAAAGTATTCACCTCAATTTTTTACTTGAGTAAAAGTACAAAAGTATCTGCCTTCAAAAATACTTAAGTATTAAAAGTAAAAGTAAAAACTTTTTTTTTCTTAGCGTCATATCAAAACCCCTAGGCCTACTCGATCAACAAGTGAACAACGAAACAGTGCCTTACATTTGCCTAGCAAACACAAAATACTCAAAACTATATTATATTTAAGTAAGACCAAGTGCTTTTGAAGCAACAACACAAAAAGCATTCATTCAAGTTTCATTATTTTATTTTTCATTCATTTCGCTTGTCATAAAACTAATAACAAATAACAAACACCATCACAATTGATGAAAATCAATAAAAACACAACTGATAAATCATTCACTATAAACATTACATTTGATGAAGCATTACCTAAGTTTTGAAGAGGCGATGCAGTATATGAAGAGGTTATACGTTGTCCACCACATGGCGGGACAGGGAAGCTTAGCACATAGAACTAGAACTGTGTGCAGCCCAACCAACTGAACTCATAATATGAGTTGGCCAAATAATTAATAATTATTATTATACCACAGTTAGTTCCGACCCTACAATGTGATTGGCTGAGAGGCGATCTAGGAGTGCCAATATTACACGTTATAGCACTGTAACCGAAGCTCTCCATGTATTACTCCGCCACATACAGGTAACCTATCAATGCAGCAGCGTTTACAGGCCAAACTGCGCAACTACAAACAAGCAGCAACATTATCAAAATGAATTACAGGGAGTTCGTTAAATCTATTGGCTTTGAAAGCATTTGTTTCAATCTGAAACTGGAGGATGAAGCTATAAATAACCAGCCTGATTCCTCCAATGAGCCAAGGTTTGTCACGCTTACAAACAATGATTTGGATGGGCTGGAAATGCAGACAAACGAAGTTAATACCGTAAAACAAATGTGCTGGGCTATTAATGTATTTACATCCTGGTTAAAGAGCAACGACATTGCAGTTGATTTTAGTATTATCAACAAAAATGAAATGAATCAGCTTTTACGACGTTTTTATGGATCCGTCAGAAACGTGAAGGGAGACTTATATAGCATCAGCAGCTTCGTTGGTTTAAGAGCTGGACTGAACAGATACCTGAACGAACCTCCAATCAGCAGTGGATGGACAATAATTGTTGTACTTTATTTTTAATAAATACAACTTAATCAACAGTTGTTTTTGTGTATATTTACCTCTATAATATTTATTGGGTAAGGCTGTTCCAGTGTTGTATAAGTTTAGCAGCGAGCCATTGAATGGAACTATTTTAACTGGCGAAGTATTTTTAACCAAACAGGTCGTATTTTCTCGTCCTCTTTAACTCAAAATCTTTCAATAAACAGCGATACTTGAACTGTGGTATAATCACAATAATACACTCAAGGTTCGTGCTATAACGGGTAATATTGGCACTGTGCTGATCTACGGCACTCGGCCTACGACCGCAGCGTCAATATTACACGTTATAGCACGAACCTCGAGTGTACTATTGCCTAAATAATTAATATAATAATAATAATTTTAATAATTTTGCTTCGCTTCGCTCATATTTGCTTGCCTTCGCTTCCCTCATAGGAATGAATTGCGAAGTTCGCTTCGCTTGGCCAAATTCGCGTGTATGTGTCCCCGGCTTTAACGTTTGATGTGGGAGTCTCCTGTGTTAAACTGGTGCTTAGCATCTCCACAGATTGCAATTTGGGTACTAGCACATTGCTTTGAATAAAAGCATCTGTAAGTTGTGTATTTCAATGTGATATAATTAACCAGGGTATATAAACCACCCTGTTGGTAGTACTCATCTAATGGCGAACTTACCTCGATGTGTTTTTTCAAGTTTGACGGCGAGTTCATAAATGATGACCGTGATGTGTTCTTCGGAATGCAGAGGAGACACTTGAAGGAATACGAATCATTTTTCTTTTCGAGGAATTAAAACAATTCGGCTAAATAAGTCCAGGGGTGTTGGGGAAAGCCATCTGTTGCAGCCGTGTCAGATCCTCAGCCAATTAGCGTACAAATCTTAATCTCTTACTGAGCGCTGATTGGTTATAGTCTTTTATTAAGCGTTGATTTAAAAATAGAAAAGGAACGAGATGTTTCTGTAAATGTAACGAAGTGAAAAGTAAAAAGTTTCGCTTTGAAATGTAGTGAAGTAAAAGTATAAAGTCTTACCAAATAAAAGTACTTGAGTAAAGTACAGATACATGGAAATGTTACTTAAGTACAGTAACGAATTACATTTACTTCGTTACTGTCCACCACTGAATATGGACATCTTTTTAGCATGGTGGTGAGGTTGAAAATTACATTTCAAACGCATTATCATGGAATGCAAAGCATATTAAGCGAATAGCATTTTAATTACAATTTTGATACCTTTGCATGATCACATTTGATCATTCAAATCGGGAAGTACATTTTCATTTCAATAAAGGCACAAATAAAGCATCAAAATGTATGTGTAAATGAAATATGAATAGACGTCTACCACATTGCAAATGTAAATGGAATTATTGCATTTCAATTTTGAGCTCAAAGTTGTTTGTATGAGTGGAACATACAAATGCGTATTACATTTTCATTTTAATATTGAGGCCGAATAACCTCCATAATAAGTCCACTCATAACTAACACTACAGAAAAAAATACTGCATTATATAGTGCACACCAGAAAGAATTCAGAAAAAAGTGGCAAAGAGCATTTCTTAAATGAACATATATATACACTGCTCAAAAAAATAAAGGGAACACTTAAACACAATATAACTCCAAGCAGGGGCGAGGCTAGGGTATTTTTAGTGGTGCTAGAGCACCACCGTGAAGTTGCTCAGCACCCCCTGGCTCAACACATTTTTAAAATATTATATTATGCAAAAACCTTGCTCTGCACCTGCGCAATACTTTGGTATTGTGCCTCTGTGAGCACTGGGGGCTGGGCACCCCTAAAGACCAGATCCTAAAATCGCCCTTGACTCCAAGTCAACCACACTTCTGTGAAACCAACCTGTTCAGTTAGGAAGCAACACTGATTGTGAATCAGTTTCTCCTGCTGTTGTGCAAATGGAATAGACAACATGTAGAAATGAGAGGCAATTAGCAAGACCCCCCCCCCATAAAGGAGTGGTTCTGCAGGTGGGGACCACAGACCACTTCTCAGTACCTATGCTTTCTGGCTGATGTTTTGGTCACTTTTGAATGTTGGTGGTCCTTTCACACTCGTGGTAGCATGAGACGGATTCTACAACCCACACAAGTGGCTCAGGTAGTGCAGCTCATCCAGGATGGCACATCAATGCGAGCTGTGGCAAGAAGGTTTGCTGTGTCTGTCAGCGTAGTGTCCAGAGGCTGGAGGCGCTACCAGGAGACAGGCCAGTACACCAGGAGACGTGGAGGAGGCCGTAGGAGGGTAACAACCCAGCAGAAGGACCGCTACCTCCGCCTTTGTGCAAGAAGGAACAGGAGGAGCACTGCCAGAGCCCTGCAAAATGACCTCCAGCAGGCCACAAACGGTTAGAAACCGACTCCATGAGGATGGTATGAGGGCCCGACGTCCACAGATGGGGGTTGTGCTCACAGCCCAACACCGTGCAGGACGCTTGGCATTTGCCAGAGAACACCAGGATTGGCAAATTCGCATTGTGCTCTTCACAGATGAAAGCAGGTTCACACTGAGCACATGTGACAGACGTCACAGAGTCTGGAGACGCCGTGGAGAGCGATCTGCTGCCTGCAACATCCTTCAGGGCCTGGAGGGCCGCACAGCCCTCCATGTGCTCACCAGAGGTAGCCTGACTGCCATTAGGTACCGAGATGAGATCCTCAGACCCCTTGTGAGACCATATGCTGGTGCATTTGGCCCTGGGTTCCTCCTAATGCAGGACAATGCTAGACCTCATGTGGCTGGAGTGTGTCAGCAGTTCCTGCAAGATGAAGGCATTGAAGCTATGGACTGGCCCGCCCGTTCCCCAGACCTGAATCCGATTGAGCACATTTGGGACATCATGTCTCGCTCCATCCACCAAAGTCACGTTGCACCACAGACTGTCCAGGAGTTGGCGGATGCTTTAGTCCAGGTCTGGGAGGAGATCCCTCAGGAGACCATCCGCCACCTCATCAGGAGCATGCCCAGGCGTTGTAGGGAGGTCATACAGGCACGTGGAGGCCACACACAATACTGAGCCTCATTTTGACTTGTTTTAAGGACATTACATCAAAGTTGGATCAGCCTGTAGTGTGTTTTTCCACTTTAATTTTGTGTGTGGCTCCAAATCCAGGCCTCCATTGATTATTAATTTAATTTCCATTGATGATTTTGTATGATTTTGTTGTCAGCACATACAACTTTGTACAGAACAAAGTATTCAATGAGAATATTTTATTCATTCAGATCTAGGATGTGTTATTTGAGTGTTCCCTTTATTTTTTTTGAGCAGTGTATATTAATGTTTTAACAAGGTGGTTCATTTATGTCTGTTTCCCCACTGGATCTCATTCCTTTTTTTGTAGGTCAGAATCAGTACATTTTGTTCTGTTTAGCACTATCATATCTTTTTTCCCCTCAGATTTATTTCTATCTTTGCTTGGATGTTGCCTAGATATTTTTTTAAACTAATAGCTGAACTAAATTGCAAAACATTAACACAATCATGAAAGAAAACAAATAAATACACAATTCACCTGCCATTTGATTAGACAATACATTTTTAGAAACACCTTGTATGTCTATAATTACATGTAGAAATTATAGACCATCTGTTGCCATTTACAATTTATGTTGGCAAATTTTCATGGTCAGTTTTTTTTTTTTTCATGGTCAACGGCTGTTGACTAGACACAATACTGTTGGTGTGGCAGTCCTCTATCAACAGTCTACCACATCACTTCCATGTGAGTGTTGCTGTGCTGAGAATCAGCTGCCAACTGAATAATAGCTGGTCAGCAGTAGTCCTGTGGTCAATAACTTTCTGCATGGACAGAATCAACAGTACTCTGGCATAGGATGTGCTACAGTCTGTACACCTTTGATGTACAACCATCTTATAGGTGTACAGTTAGTTTGTAGGTGCAAGGTAGTTTCAAATAAAGTGTTTGGTGAGAGTAAATAAAAAAAGAAGAAAAATTCGAGCAATTTCAATAGGGTTCCCACACTATGTGTGTGAACCCTAATAATAAATTAAAGCCAGGAGTGTTAAACAGAAATGTCTGCTTTATATCATTTTTTTATTGATCTAAGTAATTTAACAAAATCTTGCTAACCACAATCCTGGTTAGACTTGGCTAGACATGAATTTAATAGGAAAGGAGATTATTCATGCAGGATTCACTGGAGGTGGCGGGTTAGGGGGAGTGTACCGTTATTTAAATAACTGATTCTTCTGTTAGTTCCTGTCGTTGCCGGGTTTCGACTGACAGAATATCTCTCATTGTAATATGCAGGGAATTGCAATCAGTTGATATGTTAATGTTTCCTTATGAAAGACACCATAATGTGAATAAACTTCATGCTGAATCCTCGTTCTTACATTAAGCTATTAGGACGTTTAGGCTTATTGCAGTACTGGGCGTTCTTTTAGGATAGTGATGGCCAGAGGTAAGACACGTCTTCAAAACATGAAGATGATATTCAAAACATATCATCTGAAAAAATGATACATCACGTTCTTACATCGTTTGACCCTGCTTCTGAATTCTATATTTCGCCTACCAGTTTCAGTCTGCGACCAACGTGGCTCATAATTCATACTGGCATAAACCCCGCCCACGTTTGATGTCGTCATTGATTCAAATTGCAGGAGAAGCGATTGGAGATTCAGTGAAGTAGCGCTGTCGCGTCACTGGAGGAACGCCACCGGGACCTGCTTTGTTTGTGGATGAACACCATTACCCATCTCCGAAATGTGGACTGTAATAGGAAAATTACTATTTTTTCATTTTGTAATGATGGAGGTTTATTCAGGAAAAGGTTAGTTATGATTAAACTATGTATGTAAAAAGGGGAACATGAAAAATTAAATGAATAATGCTGGTCCCTGCGAAATCTGTCATGGTTGGGTGTTTTAGTGCTACACGCGCACAGTGGGCTACTTTTGCGTCTTGCAGCTCGTGGTAATGAAAATGAATATGGCTAAAGCATGTGCCCATTCATAACTTAAGTGATTTGTACCTAATGTGTAAATTATGCCAACATTAGCCTGTATCTGTCTATGGGGTTGACAGTTATTGTTTCCGGAGTATGATCTTCTCCATTAAAATAATTAATATCGGTCTGTGGACACAAATGACCACTGGACGTGTTTATGTAAAACAACGAAATATTTTGTGCATTTACTGCTTTTTTCTCTTTTTTGTATGATTGATTGGCTAAATGGCGCGCGTGCCGATATCTTAAACTGCACAAAGCCAATTCCTGATGCATTTAAACTCAGTAAAATTATACCTATAATGCCGCTATTGAACGATTTGCGCTTCGGAGCATCCTCACTGTTCATAGTTTATTGTCGTACGTGTATTGTCAATCTGAAATGCACTAGAACGATTTCTTCGGTCTTTTTTAAACGCAGCGGACGAAACGGAGTGTGAGGATGGACAATTTCAGTGTAATAACAAGAGATGTATTCCGACTATATGGAGATGCGACGATGATGACGACTGCTCCGACAACAGCGACGAGGAAAACTGTCGTAAGTTAATTTCCCGTGTTGTAATGAGAAATTAAGGCGATATGCTAGTTCTATTACGAACAACTAAAGTAGTCTTTGTCTTTTATACATTTTTTTAAACAAACCCTTTTCATCACGTCTTGTTTAATACAAGTACTTATATTTGGTGCGGAGGTGTTTTAACTTAAATATTTTTTATGATGACTTCCTGACCTACCTGTAGTGGTTCATTCAGCAGGTGAAACATCATCAATATTCAGTATTCATTGTTTGAACACTGTCAACTGCAAGATTTACAGTCCAGCCTCTGGTCGAGAGGCCATGGACGCTTAGACATACATTAGTATGTACCAGGGAGCGTGCCTTATAGATGTTTAACCATCTAGAAATCAGTTGCTTTCCGTATTGCAAATCCAACACGCACAAACCTATGCAGAGGCTGTAAGTCAAGTACGCCCTCATCGTTTGTGATTGCCACCAATCAGATTCTGTCCACTCAGCCCCATAGTGAAATCGCACGTTGTCAAGCCACAGATGTCTGGATGGAGTGTGTTATATGTTTAAGCTCTCGCTTAAAGACAATCGATGTTTCGTACATAAAGTGCTACTTCCAGTTCACCCGTTTGTTATAAAATGTTGACCGTGTCCTCTTGGTAAAAAAACAAAAAGATCCAAAAACCATATTTGTATTGTGTTGAAGCATTGTAAGGAAGCCGTATCATTACGTTTCACCTTCATGTCGAACTTACTTGGCCCATTATTTAGCAATTTGACATGAGTTTTTTTTCTTACTTTTATCATGTATACTTCATGTTGTGAGGGGCATTTTATTTATGTCTGGAATGACAGTTGTTTAATGAGTAGTGAGTGAGATTTGTAGTACCTGTGTGGACTGTCGTGTTATTTATATGGCCCATTGTTAAAATTATTATTTTTCCCTTGGGGCGAAAATCCTAATTTTTTAAATGATATATGATAATGGTTTCTAATTGTGTCACGTACAAACACGCAATTTGATTTGGTTATACCTCTGTCTATTCATCTCTTCATCTCTCTCTCTCTCTCTCTCTCTCTCTCTCTCCATTTCCCCCTCTCTGTCTCTTTCTTACCCTTTCCCCCTTTCTTTGTCTCTCTGTCCCTTCCTCACTCTCTCTCTGCGTCTCCCTCCCTCTGAACATGTGCCCTACATTTATTTGGAGCAAACACATGGCAAGCAGAAACAAAAGCTTGGAAAATCCTTCCTGCAAAAGCCATCCCACCTCGGTGCGCTTGTTTTTTTTTTCTGCTTGGGTTAGCCGAGGTGCCAGGAGATCTCGTGCCCGAATGTTGCACATCCCCACACGGACACACACAGCCCGTGCCGAGCACACCGCGGCCAGCTGCTGAGAAAGAACCCGAGGCTTTGGTGTGTGTGTGTGTGTATGTGTGTGAGTGTGTGCATGTGTGTGTGTATGTGCGCGTCTTTCTGCATAATTTATATGCTTGTTGCAATTGCAGTCTTGCCCACTTGTTCAGGTTTGCCCTGTAAAGGGCACCAGGTTGACTCCACCTGTTGGAGCAGGTCAACTGTCCATGACCTTCTCCTCATGGGACTTTCTTACTCCATTTACTGCTTTAGCGATTTTACAAAGGTCCGGGCAGGAAGAGCCAAAGTACTGACCCAGACACTTCAAGTGTACTGTAGCGCTGAAGGGGTAAAAGGACAT
The DNA here is from genome assembly GCF_052324685.1 of Brachyhypopomus gauderio. Taxonomy (NCBI): domain Eukaryota; kingdom Metazoa; phylum Chordata; class Actinopteri; order Gymnotiformes; family Hypopomidae; genus Brachyhypopomus; species Brachyhypopomus gauderio. The sequence continues at coordinate 15,579,696 of NC_135224.1, read as the reverse complement.
ACCACTGCACGTACAGGCATGATTATCCAAAGATAAAGGCGGCTGTAGCATTGGGACGGTTTGGACAAACGAACGGATTGGCTTTCCGTGCCACATGCGGTGCTGTCCGATCTTGCTGGATTTAGCTGTCGCAGTAACAAGAACGTGCCTACCTGTTCCTGTGACACTGGTTTTGAGTATCTCGAGAAAGAAGACCATGCTGCTTGTACTGCTGTAGATTTGTGTTGCTGTGTTATCTGTGCACATACAGGCACAGGAGGTTGTGCATTGGAGCCTGAATGCATTTACACTTGATGACTGAAAATCTGTGGGTTAAATACATCCAACTCCAGTCAAAACAATTCTGCAAATGACTTTTGTTTTCTCACAGACTGCTCACTAATACGTGGATTTATTGATCTCACTCATTAGAGTATTACACCATCCCACATTGAGTTTGGATTGGTTGCTAGTTCACCATTAGCTGACCTTTCCTTGTGATGTATTTGCCTGATGCCTCCTCATCCCATCCCTCATGGATGCTCTATATCTCCCTGCACGATGCCACCCCCATCACTAGGACACACCTCCGTCCCTAGGACACACCCCCATCCCTAGGACACACCATGTCCTATGGATGAACTGGTCTTGGGGGAAGTGGGGGATGTTTAGATGGTGCTGCTAATCTCCTACTCAATACTAATACTGTATCACTTTTAGTCTGCAGAAATGGAATAGCTCCACAGAGCTTAACATTTTCTAATGCAGTTGTATGGAGATGGAGTATTTGTTTGGGGTACTAGATAATACAGGACTGATTCATTGCCATTTATGGTGGGCAAAAAGTCCCTAACCTAATTGACATTTTTTGAATAGCAACACTTCTGTGTGGTTTCTTTCTGGTTGTTTTCAGTGCATGACTTAGATGAAGTGGTCTGACAGTGTTTACAAATAGAAGGGGTTTAATGCTCCCTAAAAGAGCCCACGTGGAACAGCCCACGTGTGGCATGTGTTCAGTGGAGTTTGGGAGCTTTTGTTGGTCTGTGGTACTGAGGGCTTCTTTATCCTGCCATCAAAGCCACATTGGTTATTCAGAAGACATGCATAAGTAGGACAGTTGTGGCAGGGGAAAGGAATACCTCCATTCTGACCAAGCAGGAACACTCTGTGAAGCTTTTTGTGTGCTTCTGCCTTAGTCTGGGTACAGTTCATAGAGAGAATTATAAAAGCCCCTTCATCCTGGTGAGAAGTTTGATTGGATCTTCCAAGGTCTTTGTAATTCGGATATCAGTGCTTAATCACAAGACCCATCTTTAAAGCTGAAATAAGCCTCCTGCCGTCAAAAAGGACTCACTGTTATTCTGTTTTTCACATGCGGACTCCTGTAGTATAATTCCAACCATTTATTGAATTTTTGTGGCGCCCCTAGTACCAGGAATCAATATTTCCATGTTGTCTCCATATTGATCAATTTCTCACATTTAGGCATAAATATAGATGATAATAGTGAAGAAATCACCCCCCACCAAAAAACAAAAACCCTAATATCATCTCCCTAATTGTGCTACAAGTTAACCAGGTGGCCTGCGTGCCTTCATAAGCTTGCCAGGACTACAGTAATTAAGTCATTCTGAGTCAACATTACACCTGGTGTTGAGCCAGTATTAATAGTTTATGTGGAGCATCCATAGCTCTGTGGAAGTTAATTCTTGCATTTGACTGTGTTAGTCATTAGGCAGCATTTCTGTTGCTTGGCTACTTCAGCTAGCTTCACAGATGAGACATTGAGATGGTAGTGCTAGTGCCGGTGGTGGTGCTTGCTTTGAGGTGGAAATAATGACACAGTGCTTGATGCTGATTGCTGATTGGATGACATAATCCTTTCGGCTTGTGCTGTGTTAATCGGTCACTTCCTTTGGTTGTTCAGCTTGCTGTGTGTGCGAGCACTCAGGCCAAGTGCTGCACAAACAATTCACAACTGATGTCATCCCCTGTGGTCGGTTAATCACAGCAGGCCACAGTGAATACATGCGCGGAGAACCACAGTTATGAACTCAAACAGAACTACCTTCAGTTTTGTTGCAGTGTAATTCCAGGTCCATGATAGACAGACACAGTTTACTATATTTGAATTCCCACATAAAGAAAGAGATTGCAGTGGGCCTTGCAATGTATGACAACACACTGCTGAATCCTTAATATGACACAGTCCTGGCCTATTTCGATCAAAATGGTTTCCATTGGTTGGATATGTCCAGTCCGCAATTCATCAAAACACAGCGCAGAACACTTAGCTGAAACGTCTGAACTTGGACCGAATGCTCACAGCAGGCCGATTTGCATATTGCAGAGTTACGCAGTACCAGTAGTGCAAAGGTCATTATTGATTAACAGATGATATATTGGGCCGTTACGTGAGTCCATATTTCACTTACTAATGGGACTGAACGATGGCTAAATAAAACAATGTCCCCACACTGTCCTTCCCGGCATAATGGCACAGCCAGCTGATCTCTGGTCTCCTGCACTGAACCCTCGGCCAGACACCTGCTCAGGAGGGCTCCACTGTGGTAGCGGCAGAAAGCCCCTTTCTGTAGGAGATGGAGAGAGCACCCCTCCACTCTCTAGGCATCTACTCTGACAATGAAGTGAGCCCCCTTACCAAAGAGTCCCAGTAAGTCTAGAAAGAGATGTAGAAAGAGAGCCGCAGAAGGCCTTCACAATTCACTGGTGAAGGGACTGCGATCATTTTTTCACAATTAACATTGATTACCACGTTGCAATCTCCAGAGACAGTGCACTACAGGACGTGACTATGTTTTGGCAGGAGACATGAGCACCTGCAATTTGTCAGAACACTCTATGGAAACATCTGGTACCACAATGATTTATTAAAGGATTCTGTTGATGTGTGGTGTGGTTTATTGCTGGAAATGTTTGATTATGATGCGGCAGACATACCAGAACACAGGAATAGCTGATTGCACCCATTTATGATCATATAATTACTGAGGCCAAAATTGCGGTTTTGATTAATATGTGATTAATTGTGCAGCCGTAGGAAGAAAATAGCGGGTAATGTAGAGAAAAACAGTACGATAGCAGATCAGTCAATGTCAAAAATCTGTTTCAGACTGTGGAAAAATCTCAGAGCTAAAATGACTGCATAACATCAACTCCATGTTTTAGAGAAGAATTTGGAGCTGTAATTTTAGCTTTGGGGAAACAAAAGGTTGAGCTGTATAGATGTTTGCATTTGTGTTAAATTGTGGTCGTGATTTCTGATGCTGGGAAAAGCAAGTTCATACTAAAGGACTCACGATGTGCAGTACCTTAATTCTCAATTCTTGTCCTTCAGCATCCCACACCATTATTTGTTCTCCACAAAAGGGATTCCTTCATTTTGAAACATCATGTGACATACATGTGACAAACATAGTGCAGATGCCACTTTTGTTATCTACACACAAGCTTCAACACTGCATGTAATAAATTCTTCTAATTGAACAAAACAGTGTCATTATCATCTCTTACCTTCTTCAGTGCAATTTAGTTCTGTTAAAGGCTTCTTGGAACCTGCAGTTTTTATATGATGGCCTTGTGTTCTGGTTTAGAAAATTGTCTTTAATGCATGGTTAAAATTTTTACTTCAGAGCATTTCTTTAATGCGATGCATCATTTTTTTTTAAGACACCCATCCAGCCCTGCCTGCTTTCTCTGACACTTGAAGCCCAATATGCAATCGTGACCATAATTGCCTTCATCCATGAACCCCTGTGGCGTTAGAATTTTAAACTAACCAAGTCCTTTCCAAGCCATAGATTAGCAGTCTGAGAGGTGTGTGCTCTCTTCATCTCTCTGGCTTTTGCCTGTGGTGTGCTTTTTGAAGCAGCCCAAAATCATGGCTGTTAGGGACTCTGCAGTTTAAATCTGGGCATTATCTGCAATTAGTGTGAAGAATGCTGAGGGGTGGTTAGCGAGTGCTGCCTCACAGCATTACCATTGATGTAAAGGTTCTGAGCACCTCTCTATGTCTCCAGCACTTCCTTTTTGGTTTTTTATGTAGCATGTTACCTTGTGAGGTGTAAAAATGTGATGGAGACCACACGGATGTGGTGAATGTGCCATGTACAAAGACAGCACACAAAACTGCATCAGAAGGCTTCTCACAGGATTTAACCTCGAATCATCCTGAGAAGGTTTCTCACTTTTAACATGGTTAAAAGAATGAAAGGTTTATAGGAGTAGTGAACGTTTCCCATTGAAATATTTAGTTGGCTCACGTCAAAAAGCTCTGGGAGTAAGCCTACAGTATATTGGATTGATGTTAAACTTTTCATTTGATTTATGTATCTAATCCCCTCAGTTAGGTAATACTGTGCAGACATAGAATCTGAGATATTACCACTTGCATCATTGTAACACTAAAATTTGGGATGACAATCTCATATTCTCTTTCATAGGTTAATAAATACAGTATCTGTGTTCACATCTACTGTAATTTTAGGGCACTTGGAATGATGACACTGATCCATATTATTTGTGCAGCACGTACCAGATCAATAAAATGTATCAGACAGCATTGTAATCAGGTAATCATTGAGAAGCCTGAGGTTTCATTCCTATAAATTCTGCAAATAGCTTCTTGTGAAGCAGAGAAGAGCTGACTAGATATGATGACACACTCTGCCTGCTCCTTTGATCTTTCACATAGCACTATCAGTATGACGTGCTCGACAGAATTTAGCATAGAGTGATGGATACGGTTTAGAGATACCAAGGAAAATGTTGTGGCAGGCAGATTTATTTTGGAGTGCATATCCCACAAAGTAGGCACAGTGATCTTTGGCATCATCTGGGCCTCTATTTTGTAGCATGGTGTGTAGTCAGAAGATTATGTGTCTTTCATAAAAAAGGAAGGCTGTGAAAAATTTACTTCAATGTTGGCATGGTGAATAGGTTGTTAACAAACGGTATTGAAATCGGCTCAACCAGATGAAAAGGTTCCCAAGTCAAAGTTTAAAAACTTAGGTTACGTTAGGGTTAGCGTTACCCACAAAACTGAATTTCATTGAAAGCATGGTTTAATTATTAGCAGAACAAGTACTTCTCATATAGTGTGTGTATGTGATGTCGTATATCAGGTAGGATTTCTACATTAAACATATACAGTGTGTCCGACTGATAACTAATAGCTGCTTTGTCCCAATGAAGTGAAGTAGTGAAGTCCTTAAACGCTCTTTAAACGATACTATAGCCAACATTAAGATTCAGTCCGGAGCCAAAGTGTCTTTTTACCTCATCTGTGGCATATTGCTTTATAATGAGGATGTGTGTAACTGATTGAAGAAATGTCGACCATTCCCAACAGACTGTTCGACAGAGAGGCCACATTAATAGTTTATGTGGTATTAATGACGCGTCTGTCACTTTGGGGAAATGTTGCTAAGGAGCCAAGTCATTTGAGTGTGGACGTTTCCTCAGTGTTCCCAAAGTTCAGGAGGAAAGCACACCTCTGACACTGAGAACACCTCACTGTGGGTGGGTGGCATTTATGTCTTGAATCAATTCTTCATTTTCTCTGCTATGGAGGTTGAAATACTAAGCTAACACATACTCTCTCTCTCTCTCTCACTCTCTCTCTCTCTCTCTCTCTCTCTCTCTCTCTCACAAACACACACACACTCACACACATACATGCACAAACACACATCTACGCTCGCACATTCAGTGCTGTGAAATCTGTCCACATGTCTACCCAGGAGGAAAAAAAATGGCATCTCTTGTTGATACAGCTATACATGGTCCACGAAATTACAGCTTACAGCACACGGCTCGTCTTCACCTGTCAAAGGCACAGTCCGGCCTTTTCCTTCCCAGACTCCCGAGAGTTCTGTTCACAGTAGGCTCCAGCTGCCGAGAAACACTTCTAGTTGCTGAACGACACACTTGCTGCTGCCCAGAGGGAGACGCTGTAGAGTCTCGGAGCAGCTGGATCCACTGACAGAGCCGCCACCCTCTGATCTAGGCACCGCTCTAATGCAGGAGCAGAGACGGCAGATGGCACCTCACTCTCCACCCCCATCGTGCCCCTAGGGATAAAAGCTCGTGATCCACCCTTCCTCTGAGCATGCATCACCCTCACCCAAACCAAGCCAGGAGAAAATGGCTTTTCACACATCCCCTCACGGCAAAGCACTGGATGGAGCAACGATCTTCCTGTCCGATGGAATTCGTAGAGGCCTAATCTATGGCCTAATCAGCCAGAGGAGGCCCACTCCTTGAGTTGAGGGTCATCGAGAGGTCGAAGAGGCCAGTTAGAAGATCAGGAAGTCTCCCTCACCGATGCCAGCTAATGCCAGTGGCCTCATTAAGAGAGATGAGAATTATTTGAGTGGTAATTGCTGGGCGCTGTCCTGTCTGCGTGGGCACATGGATCAGCTCTCTGTGCTGTATCTAAAAAATTAAAAGCGCTTTAGCGCTTTTACTCACTTTAAAAGCGCGTACCTAATATGAAGTGCTGTGGTCAGAACCATCACTGGCTGCATTTTGGGGTCTGGCTGTCAAGGTCAAAGATTTTTTTTGATATAGGCCTAGTGCTTTTAACAACATGTGTTGTCACAAAGCTGCTTTGCAAACACTTGGGTCCAAATCCATAATGAGCAAGCTAGGGGCGACAGTGGCAAGGAAAAACTCCCTAGGTGGGGATTAGGAAAAAACTTTGGGATGTCCAAGATGTCAGCATCTTTTAATCTGGTTTTCGTATGAGGAGCCAGAGCTTGTTTTTAAACCTTACAAGGCAGATAGTGGTGCTGAGATTACTTTTTTGGCAATAGTTCATTATAAATGTTTCATCTTAATATTTAGGCTGAAACGTCAGCTGCCAGAGTGGAAAATTCTGTATAAATGAATTTGTTTAGCAAATATCTGTTTCCAACCTGAAAGCCTGTAGGAGTTCTAGAACACTGAGGCAGCCGTCTGGTAGACATGGCAACCGCTTACCTCTCTTGGAAGTGTCTGGACCTTCAGTGCATCGATTTGAGCTGGACCGGTGCCTGAGAATGTTGTGGGGGCGATTGTTCAGCCTGTTGGACATTAGTGCTAACTTGCGAGTGGAGATCATCTCTTAGGTCAGGAGCATTCCTCAGATGCAGGCTACTGCCTCTGTGATTTTTATGGTACCAATGTACCGATACATGTAGGAGAAATATTCCCATCACCAGATGATTCACAAGACCAGATGTAGCACTCTGAAGCAGTGAGAGTGTAGACACACACACACACACACACACACACACACACACACACACACACACACACACACACACACACACACACTCGCACACACATGAATAGTCACAAACAATCAAAACCTAACTAAAGTCATCAATCCAATCGTTGTTTCTGAAGTAATGCATAATGCAAAAAATGTGACCTAACACATTTAAATAAGGCACAATTAAGATTTCTTTTTATTGTCTGGGAGAATAATTGCAAACGGAATAAATGTACATTTATAAATGTTGTACATCTTCCTATTCGCAGGTGTTTAGCAAATCATTAGCATATTCTTCAGTGTAGTTGCACCGTAAACATTAACAGGCAAAAAGCATTTTAAACTCAATTTTTGACTGAAATGAAAAAGTTTTGAAGTATAAAATCCAATATGTAATGTGCATAGCAATTTTAATCTAGGCATTCGTTGATGTGTTGTTTGCCTCTGGGTTTTAATGAAGTCATTTGTGCAGTGGAAGTATTACATTTTCAAATGTACTATTGATTATTTAGTGACACATAATGGACTGGGCACCATGCCAAAATGGTTACAGTATCATTTTTCTTTTATCCTTCTGTTACAATGGCTTCCAGTTCTGAGATCAAAGTCAGAATGACAGTATATTTCTCATGCATTAAACTTAATCATTCCCCTCAATGTGAGAAGCTTTCTTTTTACTAGCCAGTGGATGAATGTTAAATTTGATGAAGAGCAGACGTTTGCCTGCGCCACATGAACATTAGGCTCTGTAACAATGTCTGTCTCACACACAGTCCCTCATCAGGCAATTAGATGTAGGACTGCAGATAAAACTACCTGCAGAGAGCAAAAAAAGGCACATTTTATCTAACCCGTAAGGTACAAGAATAAAAGACATCCCTCTAAGTTTATTTAATGCTTTACATTGACTGTAAAACAAAGTAACAGAGAAAAGTGAATCAAAGAGATAATCTACTGGAATAAAATAGAGGACGAAAGCACATGGCACATTCTAGTCAATGTAATTTTATTAATCAGAAACCACAGGTATAGACCTGTAAAAAAAGACCAATAATAGGGTCTTAATTCTGCCAGTAGAATTTCTGACAGGACGGATTTATCTGGCGGCTGGAACCTCCTCTAATGTGTGAGGCAGGATTTTGATTTTCAGACTTTGGCACAGGTGTGATTGCTGCCCGTCCTCTGAGGCATTCTTCAAGGCCAGGTTCAGTGACCAGGCATTGCTTACTAAACCTTACCCTTAGCCACCAGAAGAGAAACGTCTACTGAAGCATCAACGTGAAGCAAAACAACATTATAGGTTTCACATAGGGGCCTAAAATATTAAACATTGCTTACTGTGCATTTCACCCAAACATCACTCACTGACATTATTGCAACATGTTTTCAAACTTTGGTAGCAACCTCCAGGGATGTGTAGCTTTTGATCAGCTTAGTTCTTTTTCTCCCCATATTAAGCAATGAAGAAGCAGATAACTATGGGATTGGACCCCATTTAATATTGGATCAATAAAACCATCCACAGCGTAGAACGCACCTAAAAACAACAACAAACAAAAATAATTATCCAGCATTTGGTCGTTTGCCTTCTTGGCCGTGTGATGTACCTGTAGAACTCGATGCTGCAGCGTCTGTCCTTCCTGTCTGACACAGCCGGGGGAGAACAGCGGAGTCTCTTAATTGGTCCCGATCGGCACCGTGACTTCCGTCTCGATGTATGACTGTCACTCTGAGATTCCAGTTTTCCTGCTGCTTCGCTCTACCACTGTGACCTCTCCTTACTGCCTTGCAGCCATTGTAGAGGAGCTCTAACCCAAGCTAGGCACAAGAGCTCAGATTAACTGCAGGGTAGATTCTGTTTCTAAAGTAATGAAAGGGGGATTTGAGAGTGTCTGCTAACAATGACAGTAGTGGAGTATCGGGAGAGCAGTGTCGGGGATTTCTGAACGAGTCCCTTTGCCACCGTTCTCTGGATGCAGACACGGCAATGCAATCTGCCGTAATGCGATTTTGGTTCACAGAGAGAGTATGGTGTAATTTCAAAGGATGGAAACGCAAGTTAAACACTTATCTTCCATTTATTATCAAACTCTGCTTTGAAGCTGTATATCAAAGGTATAGGGTTGGCTAATGTATTTGTGTGCCACTGTGCCAATGTATGTGTGAGTGTGTGAAGAGAGAGAAAGTAAATACATGTATACCTGCATACTAGTATTTTCTTTTTTAATCCATCCTTGTTTTCTAAACGGTCACTAATGAGGTGTTGAAAGTTACACTGGGCTGGTTAATACGTCAACACTCATCAAGTTAAAAGACTTGATTGCACAGTGATTGGTGGCAAAAGTCCAGGAAGACCAATGATCTTAATCACAAAGCACTCAAAGGGGGGGATTGATTAATGCCAGGGAATGGGATGGAAGCGAGGGAAGAGAAAACAACATTCATGTACACTTCTATCAAAACAGAAGAGTGTTCCCTGCTGTTGAGGAGTCAGTGGGCGATCTTGGCTGGCAGGCAGACCTTCTCATTTTGTTGCCGGCATATTGCATTCATTTGACCTACCTGTTGCTGTGTGGGTGTACCTCATGTGCCTTTCTTATTCTCGTTTGTATGACTACGGCTAGCCTAAGGTGACTAGGAATGATTTTGGAGTGAGACGCTGAAGAATTTGTACTTTGTGGTTTCTGTGGGCTGAGTTCTTGGATCGTAGGATTTGTTTAAATAAAACAAACATTTTTTTAAAGACTATTTTGTAGACTTGTGATGGATTCTGTTAATTCTGTAGTGGCTTTCATTATCAGCAATCTCTGATACCATTGGATGTGACCTCCATGTGTGTATATGACAGGTCTGTCAGGATTGAATTCTCATTTTCAGTATGTACAGCTCAGTAAGGCTCTGAATGTCCCTGAAGGCACAAAGCTTCACATGTATAAAAGCATATGCAAATGTAACACCCCAAAAGTATCTACTAAAAGGATTGCATGTGCATTTTTCACATTAATAAAACAACATGCATGGGCTTGCCTTACTACAGAATTTCTTGAATTTCTACTTAAGGGTACAAAATAAAGGGTGTTGTCAATGCAAACAGATTAATTTAGCATTTATTTTGTGTGTCTTACTAAGCCTCACAGAGCGCCACTTGCGTGTGTACTAATCTGTCATGCGTTTCATGGCTACTGTTGTTTGTTTTCATGAGAAAGATTTTGAGGAATGAAAGTACAGTCACCAGCACTTTTTAAATGTCAGAAGCCAAAATAATTAGACATCCCTAACAATTACCATTTTGGTTTTAATTATTATTTTTGGTTGTGTTGTTCTTATGTGTTCCCATATTCTTCTCTTTTCTTCATCTTTTTCAGTTTTTCTTTAGAATTTTATAAAATGGCCTTTTATATTTATTTGTTTATTTTGTGTTGGCCTGGTCAGCCAACACCTCTAGTATCCCTTAGAAGTTCAGATCAGTTTCATATTAGCCCTCTTGCTGCACACTTTTAAGATCTGTACTCAACATTGCTATAAAAAGCATTTATAACGCACACAAGCTTCATATAAACATTTTCTTTGCACGTCATATACGGTCCCTGACATAAGTTCTGTCGCTTATCCATGTTGTGGAAACAAAAGCTTATAACCTCACTTTAAATTCATCGATTGGTTTGAGGAATGATTCATATGAAAGCTGAAACTCTCCCAAATGAGATTTAATTTACGAAAATAAATTTGCTTTACTGCAGAAATATTGATCATTTAATGAACACAGAAAGGTCAGATTTTGGCAAGACAAAAGTTTTGTCGCCTTGTCATATAATGGACCCACTCCTAGTTTACAGCCTCACCTGTGCTCACTAATTGATTGGTTAATTAGTGGGTGTCTATAAAAAGATCTCCAGCACCCCAGACCTTCACTTGCACTGCAACTTGACCACTGAAAACATGACATGATAAGCGACAGAACTTGTGTCAGGGACTGTACTTTGCTTGTTACTTTTACGTGTTAACACGCCTTTTCATATTCTAGCATGCATGTTACAGCCCTCAGCTAAGTCAAGAGCATGAGGATGCATAGACAATAGGCAGGTATGGAAAGGGTATGGAAGAATAGCAGAGACCAAATTCCATAGACCACCATTTGTATTCTAGAAAAACTGCATAACCAAATTCCCAAGTTAAGTCTCTAGGGCAGGGGTACTCAACTAAATTTGTCCGCGGTCCAATTTTGGCAGATAGCTGTCACCTGAGGTCTGGGGGATGACGAACGTAAGTTGTTGAGCGGGGGTGGCAAACGTAACACTCGTGACGGAGTGTTTTTTCAATAGCCCTGAAAGAAATGTTCCGGTTTAAAATTAATTCTCCCGTCCAAATTAATAAATGTGGTTTTTTTTGTCCGTATCCAGTTAATCAGGAATGAGATTGGGTCCAGACAGGACTGCGTTCGGGTCCGGACCGCGGTCCGCCAGTTGAGTACCCCTGCTCTAGGGTTTAGAATTTAGCTTATACTCAGCCTGGGAGAATGGCTGTGGTGATGCCAAAGAAAAGAAATAAACAAACCCAAATGACCTCACCCAAATTACCAAAAGTACCTCACCTAAATTACCCAACTTACCCCAATTACCTCATCCAAATTACCTACATGACCTCACCCAAAATCATAAAAGTAAACTCCAGTCCTACCTAACAATAAACCGAAAACTGAACATCGATATTCGTTACCTAACATGGACCTTTTTACGTGCTGTATAATGAATAGGTTTGATCCGGTAACCTCTAAGTTCCTCTAGGTCTTGAGAATAATCAATTAGCAGTGTAGTCTCCAAAAGTTTGCTGCAAAGCCAACAATGAACATTGTTTTGAAAGAAAGAGAGAGAAAACCGTAAGAATCCACACATATGTGCCAAGGCACTGACTGCATGCTTCTTTTCTTAGGTGTGGAGCCATAATTGAAATTTGTCCTTTTTTAGCGAGGGATACACTTGACATGTGGTCCCACGCACCATTCCATGCTTTGCTTGTGCACTTCTTGGATTTTGTAACTTGCTGCTAACCGCAAATGGCGCTTTGAGTAAATTGACAATTTTGAAGGCAGACCGGCTGAGGAAATGCTACTCCTGGGGAACCGGAGGAATGTTCCGGTTCCACGTAGCCGGAAAATGGCTAACGAGTCCCTATGAGTGATCTCGGTCGCAGAAAATTCATGGAAGGAGACTGCTGCTATGATGGGAAAAGAAGAGGGGGTTCTCTCTTTCTCCCTGTATGAAGAAGGTGAACATAGTATTTTTTTGTCATTTTTGTATGCTGAACACTGGGAAGCTGTGGCAGCCATATTTGACGATCCTATGGGCAGTCACATTCAAGTTAAACACATAAAATGTGACACAGCTTACCCCCAGGCAAGGCAGCCAACTGCATGGGCCCCCAGGCCAGTGGGGAGCCCCCAAAGTCGAATATGTCAAGTTTTCAATGACAGTATGAGACCTAAAATTCCCTAAGGGGAGCCAGAGAATTTTTGCTCAGGGCCCCGACAGGCTCTAGAACTGCGAATGGGTGAAAGTAATGAGACAGAGCTCAGGCTTTAGTTTGTGTCATGAACTTCAACTTTTTTTATATGCGATTAAGTTCAAGCACCATTTTTGGGTCTAAGATGCATTTCCAAACACATTTGCATATGTAATTTGGGAATGTACAATAGTGAACATAAATGCATTTAGGCTTGCTTTGTTTACTAGACTCTATATTGTATTGACTTTGGCTAAATGTCAGCAGGCTACCTAAAATGTAAACCCTAACATTGAAGATTAAAACACATGCTTCTGCACTAAACTGACCAAGTAGGACAATCGCATTAACAGTGTGTGGTTGCGTGTTGACAGCATTGGTCAATTATTATGGGATTAATTGAACCCAATGGTGCCATTTCTAGCTCTCCCATACTCTTCTCCTCCTCGATGGTGCCTCCTCGTGCCCCATCACATCTGCTCCCGTCCTGCTCTCTCACTCCATCTACACACGTTAAATTCTAACTTAATTAAAAGAACCAGAGCCTCCAAGCCAGATGGCACAAATCGGCGAGATGAATTATTGGCCAAATCACAACTCTTTTATATAAAAAAATCTCTCCTTCTCGAGAGCAGAGATCCACACTCTTGTTCTAGTTGCCAGAAACACGAGTAGAGGTGAGAACTCAATAACCGACGACAAAGAACAATGTCAGACACGTCTCTGCTTATTCCTCCTTATTAAACTGAAATGGAGCCTGTTAGGTTGCTTCTCAGCACCTGTGATAAACAACTTCAGGCCTGCGCCTTCGGAGGGGATGGAGCAGAAATTCCTGCATGGTGTCGGATGTAATTACAGTTAAAAAAAGAGTGATGTAAAAATGTTTACGGCTGTGAGACAAACCTATAGATGAATTGCCGATCCAATATGTCTGGCGGCATCATGTAGAATGATGAGTAGGCCATTCCTTTAGGTTACACGTCTCTCTTCGTTTGGTCAAATGCATGTGTGGCCGTTAGGAGACGGAGGAAAATGAAAAACCACCTCCACATCACAGAAGAGAAATAAGAAAAAGCTGTAGAATTCAGTTTCCTTTATATTAGCTGTCAGACCTTGGGATTTATGAAAGTTTTTATGACTACCCACTCTGATTCACTTACACTCGAGTGCAGCAGGTAGAAAAGACTGGCAATTTTCTGAATTTTGTAACATTTTTCCTAAGTTCTATACATTGTGCCCCTTTGGATTTATATCATTTTATGATCTTTCATTTTATGATCTCTCTACACCTATTTTTCACAGATGTATGGCTTTTCCCTCACACTTTGAACAGCATTAGTCATGTATTCTGCATGTACTGCTGCTCTGTTAGAAACATCTACTTTACATTCATTGCACGACTGACTACTTTATTAGATGCACCTGTCTTAAAGAGACATTCTCTGGGTGGACAGTATTTAGACCCTTCACTTAGTACTCGATTAAAGCACCTTTGGCAGCAATGACAGGTTCAAGACTTTGAAACCTTTCTCGGGAATTCTGGAATAGGTTTCCATCCAGGATTGCGCTGACGTTTTTCAGCATTCATCAATCATTCTCCGGCCTATTCTTCCTGTTCCTACAGCATCAGTACAGCATGTTGCTGCCATCACTGTGGTTGACAGCAGGAAAGGTTTTAATGAGGTGATGCTTTGTGCCTGGTTTTCTCCATACATGCTGCTCTGTATTTTTAACCAGATAGTTCAATCTTTGTTTCTTCAGACCAGTGAATCTTGCTTCTCATAGTCTGAGAGTCATTAAGAGTTCTTATCGCAAATTCCAGTCAATCCCAAATAAGCCTTCTAGTAAGGAATGACCTGTCTGGCCACTGTACCATAAAAGCCTGATGGGGATGAATGAGAATGTGGGGAGTCCTGCACCAATGCTTGTCCTTCTGTACAGATCTCTCATCTCCACTAAGGAACTCTGGATCTCATTCAAAATAACAATTGATTTCTTGGTTACCTTTCTGATCTGGGATTATTTGTGGTTGTTCTGAACTTCCATTTAAGAACAATGAAGGCTGTGCTGTTGAGCACTTTTGATGCTGCAAAAATGTTCTTTTCCCACAGTCGTGGCTTGACACAATCACTCTGAAATGTATCTTCAAACATGACAGTTTGTTTAGACATGTGTACCTTTCCTAAGTACATCTACACAATTCAGTTAGGTGGAGATGGGCTCCAATTGCATTATAGAAGCACTTTAAGAATCATTGATTTAAGTAGAATGCACCAGATCATTACAAGTGTCACGAGAAAGGGTTTGACCAATTCTGAGAAAGTGATAGATTGATGGGAATCCATTTTAAAGCCAAAATGTGGCCCAATTGAAAGGGACTGAAAAGAAAAGGCACCAGCTGGGCTTAGCTGTGATTTGTGACTACTGCACCACCATTGGGACACCCGTGATTCAGATTAACACTTCACACCACCTAGCTGGACTTGCTGGACTTGCTCTTATCCCAGCAGTGCTAGGAATGTTGCCTTTGAAAGATTTCTACTGAAACTTTACTACTAAAAGGAACTGCAGCCTTTAATAAACTGAGCTAAATATGAAGGCCAAAGTTATTTCTATAAATACACAAGTAATTGCTTCTATGTACACAGTAATTGAGGGAAAATAGACCCAATAGACCCAAGCCATTTCACACAAATTTTGAATCCCACCATCTCTCTCTCTCTCTCTCTCTCTCTCTCTCTCCAGAGAAGAAGACCTGTGCCCCATCAGACTTTGCGTGCGAGAACGGGCAGTGTGTGCCTGGCCGCTGGCGTTGCGATGGTGAACCTGAGTGCCCGGATGGGTCGGACGAGGCCGAGGCTACCTGCAGTAAGCAAACTCGGGCCTCACTGTTCTGGGCTTTTAGCCATTTTTCTAGAGTTTTCCATTTCCTATACTGCATTATTTCTCTACCATATAGAAGCTATTTCCAGTGTTGCAAATCATTATAAATATTTTTTCAACACGTGAATTACAACACACATTTTATGAAATTATCTTAAAACTTCTGGGAGTATAACAATGCATTAAAAAGCTGGCAAAAATCCTTAGGAGAAATTCAATAAAATGACCATACTGAGCAAAATACAATAGATTTACATTTGTTGTCATTGCTTTTAGGTATTTTATCGATTTAGCAAAGCACATCATTTTGTCTTTCTGCAAAGCTCCATCTTAACCTGTCGTGAATAGGTTAGCTTCAATGGTTACATGGATGGTTACACACCAAAAGATTCAGTTATAAAGTGTTTTACAGTGGGTTGCGAAAAAGTGTGTGTAACACTGTGTGGACTGTTTTGGTCTGTTTGTCAGTGGATTCTGTTGATGGGGACCTGGCCTGCATACAAATCCCGCGTCAAATGTAAATAATGCTGAATAATTAACGTCTCTACTATTTCAGGCTCAGGATGTGAGTAGAATGCATATTGTTTTGATGGTTCTGGCAGAAATAAAAAAAGGAACAAAGGCTAAACAGAGCAAGATCATTACAACAGATTTTGGGACTTGCTTTCATTGATTTAGGGCTTTCATTGATTTCCTAAAGACCATCTTTGTGACTTTCGGCTCACTTGCGTCTCATCAGCAGATTATCTTTGAGGTGACTTTGCAATCGAGAAAACTCTAGCGGTAATGTGAGTGTTTTACAGTTGGTTGTGGCCTTAAATGTAACATTATGTGGTCCACTGTGTTTTTTTTTTTACTGGTTTCTATTGATAATGATCCGGTCTGCATACCAAATAAATATTACATATAAGTTGTACTAGATATTTAAAGTCTCTGCTATTTCAGGCTTGGGTGTGAGCTGAATACATATTATTTTACTCAACAGAAGGCAAAGTTAATTCAGTAAGAAGTATTCAGTGAATCTCATATTACTGCACAAGCTCATGGGACCTCTGCGTATGGCCTCTTCTCATGAATGATTCAACAGCCATCCTGTGCGAGTTAAGAAAATGTCATCCTGTGGAGGTTCAGCATTACGCAGACATGGGGAGATGTCTACACAATGGCCTGTTTATACTAGAAACCCAATTAAAGATGAATGGGAGAGAAATTTAGCTAAACAGAACCATTTCAACACAGTCGATCGTACTTCTGCAGATTGCACCAGAAGTGTTTAGAGAGTTTTCATGCTAATTAATTGATGTGTATTGTGGGTGCTGCATTGTGGATGATGGTTCTGCGCTAATATGTGGTAGCAGATTGGAGAGAGTGGACTTAGCTTCTCTTTTTAGAGAAAAAATACCTGAATTACTTTCTTCCTTAGGAGAGTGTTATGTGCTTAGTGTCCAAGAAGTTTGTTATAAACAAGATTTTTACCATGATTATATTACTCATATCCATTGTATAATGCATAGAAGCAAACATTACAGAGCAATAAAAGTACAGACTATTTATATTAAAGAAAACACTGGCTAACCACATCTATGCAAACTACTTTCAAACAAACAGGTAGTTTCAACTTTGTTGTAATCTTCATTGAGTATTCAGTGACAAGTTACATGGCCATTTTTCATCACACGGCCAGTTTGGTATTAATATGGATTGACATGATGTAGGAACAGGAAACTGACATGACTGTTACTCTGGACATTAAAGAACTTCATAAAACATGGTGTCTGCTTTGTGCAGGCCCCACTCTCTTTGAGGTCAGATGGCTGATGTTTTGGTACTTCAGAATCAAGAACAAGAAATAATCTGTGTGATGAAAACCATATAGACTGACACAGACATTTTATTTTTTATGAGCATTTTGAATAATCTATTACAAATACATTTGCGTTGACTTACCATGTGTATGTGTGTGTGTGTGTGTGTTGTGAAATTTGGAAAAAGGTGAAGCTGCATGTCCACAACTGTGCTCAACCATAGCTGACATATGGTAACCATGGCAACAGAGGCTCATTCAAGAATAGGTATATTAAGTACCTCCAGTGGGCCATGGACATTTATTAGACAGGTTGAAAAAGCAGATCTCTTTAATGTCCTGGGTAACAGTCGTATATATCTATCTGTTCCAGGACTATGTCAGTCCATTTGGTTATTACTCGTGTGGTCAGGTGTGCACAAACAGGACGCTCATGCAAACAAAAATGTCTTCAGCAGGCATGTACCACAGAGCTGATAGGATACAGCTGGTCTTGGCCTTGAATCCCAATGTGTAACTGAATCCACTGGCCAAAAGTCATAATCCCGTGATTTGTCTGAAAATTCTAAGTCAAGATTATGAAAAATGTTGAAAGCACACCTACTTGAAGGTGCGTTTGTTTATCTCTGACAAGAGAGTGTTTTCCTTAGCACATAAAACACTATAGCCTATGTGTTAATCGCTCTGTAATATATGCTTGGCAGGAATTGTGCTCGTTAGCATGGTAATAAAAATTTCCTAATCTTAAGGAGGCATCTTCTGTGGAACACCAGACAGAAAGTTGTCCAGATGCATTAAAATGGAAATGAGTCCTTCAAGGTCACTGATGCGTGCGGCGCGGCGTCAGCGCGTCTGAAGCTGGGGGGGGCGAGTGAGCCCCGCTGCTGGTCCTGAGCTGAGTAATGAAGACGTTAGTGTGCGTGACTGGATCTCAGCCACGTTTAGAGCGCGTTAAAGCAGAGACACAGGAGGAGGAAGCTTCACAATTTGAAAATAAGGCTACATTCACAGGTAAAATCATTTTCCAAGTTTTTTTTCTCGATTTGGTTATGCACGTAAGGTCTGTAGTCTTCGGGATAATATGGAAAGGCCAGAACGTATTGCACACGTGTGTGACGCGAAGGCATAATCCCTATCTATATACTATCGGGAAAACGATTAAATCAAACCACAGGCTAAATGTAAACTCCTAAAGTGGAGACAAACGATGAATGAACTAAGAAAACAGAATAACGAGCAGTCCATTATCATTACTAACCAAAATTAAGCTCACAGAGAACCGAGAGGGCGAAGACGTTAAAACAAGGGCTGTCGAGACTGGCAAACGCTAACTAGACACAGGTGCTAACAATCAAAGACTTGTCAACAAACGAGGGGCGGAACCAACGGAAAGGAGCACACGGAAACAGAACCAGGAAGAAAAGAAGAAGCTTTCGTGATGGTACTATCAAGGGTTGAGACATATTGGGTCAAATTAATCTTGCCTTATGAAGAAAGTTATGGATCAAAGTATCGTTGTTAAGCCTACCTGTTGTTATGGCGACATGCAGTTACATGGGTGTTCAAGGATGTGTCTGTGGCATTGCGTTGCATGAAGCTTTGATCTTTCTGTAGCAAATGTGTCTTGGGTCCTTTCAGGCCACACACACACACACACACACACACACACGTATACTTATTGATGGCTTCTGTGGAGCTGTGACATGAGGTATGTGCATGCACAGACTAACACATACAAACGTAGGTCATTAGCAAACATGCAGAATTGCACAACCCCCAA
Organism: Brachyhypopomus gauderio; assembly: GCF_052324685.1. Lineage (NCBI taxonomy): Eukaryota > Metazoa > Chordata > Actinopteri > Gymnotiformes > Hypopomidae > Brachyhypopomus > Brachyhypopomus gauderio. The sequence goes on along the minus strand of NC_135224.1, from coordinate 15,560,475 downwards.
AGACACTCCGGTTTCGCTGAGCAGCGCTACAAGCGCTTTGGCCATTTCACAGTGGAGTAGCTTTTCGTTCACACTTGACTGGAAGGTCTCACAAGCCTGACTGGCTTTATTCCCTATACTCACAACACTCATCCAGAAATCACCGTATGTCCAGTATTGAGTGTCTTGGGATTTTACGTTGACTTTAAAGACAGTAGTTAACAACAGAAGCCTGAAAACTGAGAAAATGTGTCAAATCCACCAGGCCAAATATGGCAAACCTAGAGATTAGCACGCTTCAGTGGGCTCCCATATGTTGCCTAATACATTGTGTAAGCTGTTGTATGAATAATTTGTGGGAGTAGTATTTTTTATCCTTCAGAAACTATTATCCATTATACATCCAATAAAAAAATTACTGGTGCCTTAAAGCAATATGTCACTAAATTAAAAATAATGGTAGAATGGTTCCAGTGTTGATTTTCCTGAATGGCTATGTTGAAATCAAAACGTAGCCTGCTGAGAGTTTCTCTTCTGTTTCTGTTCCAATCCTGACATTGCAACCTTGTTTGCAAAGATTTTTGGTTTGTCCTATTGGCTCTTGGAGCATGCTTCAATTCCTTTGGTGTAATGAGACGACATCACACACACACACACACACACACACAGACCAGTAAATGACACTTGGAGCTCGAGGCTTCCATGGTGCTGTGGAGGGAGGCATATCCATGCACTAATGTATACAGTCAGAATGGAGAGTCTTTTCCAAGAACCTTGGTTGTTTCTGCCTGACAGGGGAAGTTACAGATGATGGCATGAAACCTTTCACAGTTGCAGGCATATGAGCTGGTGGAGAGGAGCCATCCTAGATGGTGTTTGGATATGTGACCAAGCTTTTGGGGGTTGGGTTGTTTCACTACATGATGAAATCCAGGACAAAACAAATGGAAAAAAGTGCATAATGAAACCATGTTCAAGTGAAACAGGGGAAATAACAGTTACATTTATTCATATTCATTTAACATAGATACACACAAAATAAGAAAATACGAATACATACATCAAGGAAGAAGGAGAAAGCACAAGTCCTAAGGTATTTAGGTGTGCTACTGTCTGGCTGTCTTCAGTTTGACCCTGCGATTGTCTAATGTCAAAGATTTAACTCGGATGGCTTGCTAGTTTGTCAGTCAGTTGTCATACTTGAAATCAGTTTCGAAACTCTTTTTGGTATTGCGATGTTTTATATTATTTTCTTTGTGGCAGTTGCTGATTGGCAGGTGCAGAGTAAATTATATATCTGGCCATATATAAGCATCGCCTCCGTCTGTCATGGCGTTTCAGGCATAATTCAGTGACATCAGTTTATGGAACCCTTGGAACACCGACCGAGAAATGATTTGCTGCAGATGAGTATGACTGATTAATCCTTAATATCCAAATGGGACGGACAGATTGACCTATATGGGATGACTGACAGCGTTAAATGAGTTACCACCTGTCTCAACAAAGACTATAAGAAGACAGCCAGTTTTATTACCACCCCAAAATAAATAAATCAGTGGGGGGGGGGGGGCTGCATGCCATTACAACTCTATTATCACATGTGCGTGTTCATGCCTGGAACTCTTGACCGCTGGATTAATTCGATAAAGCGAGTGAATCAGTGTATAATTTGCGTCGAGGTCCTCGTTGGCCCTGGCCTCTTGGTCTGCGAGGTTGGATTAAGTTGATTCATCAAGTAGCCATGAGCACTGGATTGTTTCTTCAGGGTTTCGTGAAGCCGCACACCTCCCATAGCACACGGTCTGCACCATGTGGAGTGGGGAATGGGCCATCCAGGGAAAGGTGGTCTGTCGCTGTCTGTGTGCACAGTTCACATGCATGTATAACCCTCCGCCCACTGGTTTCTGCCGCTTGCTCATTCGCACACGTACACATGTGCAAATATACTCTCTCTGTCTCTCACGCACACATGTACACATATACTCTCTCTCACTCTCTCTCCTTCCCCCTCACACACACACATGTACACACCACTATTTCCCTCTCACTCTGACTGAATGATTTGTGGCCGCAGCTCCTTTTCATTTCTTCTCTTTGATTCTCATCCCTCCATCCATCTTTCTCTCTCTCTCTCTGTCTGTCTGTTTCTGTCTTCAGGCTTAGCAGTAATAGACTGGGTAGCACATTTCATCTTGCTCTGTGGTATCTGATGCGTCTGTCAGTTCCTCCGTGAGATGTTGGCTTTGTGTCACGGCCTAATTCCAGCATCGCAATGAGGAACAGATGAACACAAGAGCAGGAATATTTTGATTAATTTATGTAGAAGAGAGCAAAACATCCAGAAAAAAGCCAAAAAATATATTTCTATTATAAACAGAATTAAGTATATTTGCTCCAAAAATCTTCTTTATTTTCACACATCATATTTTACTGTGTATAATCTTCACATATACACTGAAATAAGCAGAGCCATCTGTCCAAGAAGGGCAGTAAAGCCCTCACTAAACTGCATGGTGTGTAGGTGCCATGTGGAACACCACGGCAGGAAGTGTGTTATGGATGGCGGCACGTGCCTCACCACACTCTGAAACTAAGTAGCGGCATCCAGCTCGGCAAACGGAACAGATTGCAGAGGCAGGGCGGGGGCCGTTTCCACTGTGGGAGAGGGAGTTGTCCGCCTCCCCTTCAATCACCACGCCTGTGGAGAGCAGGAGTGTGAAAGGAAGCATCTTCCCAGACGGGCCTCCAGGGTTTCCAGGGGCTCCAGGCCTTCCAGAATGTGTGAAGAAGCTGATCGTGAACGAGTCCTGTCTGTCGGTGGTGATGGACGGGGGCGCCATCCAAACGTCCCTTGGAGATGTTTTTTTTTTTTTTTTTTTTTTTTTTTTTTAACGATGAGAATCTGGCCTTTTCCAGACCAACCTGATAATTCACGGAAACACATGAGCACATTTGGCGAGATGAAAATGAGCCCAGCTAAAAGCTAACATTAATCAGTAACTCCCACACGAACACTGTTTAACATAACTATGCTACATCCATGTATGATATATCGCAGAACTGTGTGCCGGTGTCTCAGAGAAGTGTAATGTGCCTACATGTCCTCCGGGGCCGATGTTGTGGCGGCGGTATCGGCGTCTTTCCCGGTTTTAAGCACCACCATCTGTCCCCCTGTCTCCGCAGTGGCCAGGCAGACATGCCCGCCGGACAAGTTCGACTGCGGGGGAAAGTGCGTGGCGCTGTCGTGGCGATGCGATGGCGAGAAGGACTGCGAGAACGGCGCCGACGAGGAAGACTGCGCAGCAGGTGAGACCACGCCTCCTCTCGCGCCTCCTCTCGCGCCTCCTCTCACATCGCTTCTGGAGCTTGACAAGACGTCGTTCCAGTGGATCTCCTCTCTCAGTCACTGTGCTCTAAAATTAGCAGGTAGAAATTAGAGGTAGAGATTAGAAGGTATATTACAAGGTATGACCTTCTTTGACCTGCCAAAAAAGCCTGAGCTGGCTAAATCCTACAGATTTGGGCCTAATCAGGAGTGCCGTATTGGGAGGGAAAGTCAGGACAATTCTAAGAGCCTGTGATTGACAGGGGCCCTAGAAAAATGTTAGATTATTAGCTTCTAGTGCCCAATGTGATATCTTTCCACAGTCCCCCAAATCCCTGGAGGCACCCCTGGTCCTAATTATGTAGATGAGAGCAGGTATGTTGAGTGACTTTGTAACGCTCGTTAGATAGCGAATCTGTGCGAAGAGCGTCTAATCCGTAGCAAACGGCAGATTTGTGGAAGAGGTGCTGTCAACCCCTTAAAATCAGCTAATTAATCAGAGACATGGCAAGATTCCTGAAAGCACAGTGTCCTTGGTTCTTCAGCCGAAGGTTACTGCCTGTGAGTCCTCGTAAGGCTTTATTATAGAGGGAGGGGCTTGAGTTTTTTTCTGCCCAAAACGGTGGGCATACCCTGACCAATCAGGTGACTTTGTGGAACCCCCCTCCCCCACCACCACCACCACTGCGATTATTCCTGCCCTACTTTTAAGAAGCACTGTAATGTCCCTCCCTCTTATTCTCACCTTGTCTCACTGGAGCTTTCTTATAGTTTGTCTCTTTTGCCTCATGCCCTCTCAGTTTCTTTGTCTGTTTTTGACTTTTCCTTCCCTAACCTTATTGCTCCCTCAACCACCCTCTCTGTTCTATTTAAACTGATCATAGGTGTCTTTGAAGATGTCTCAAAGCTGCAGGTTAAAGCGTGTCTCCTATTTCTACGTAGAATTCAAAAATGTGCAAAAGAAAAACCTAACCTAAACTTAATCACTACATAATAATAAATAATATAGCAAATAATAATGAAATAAGGGCTGTTCACACTCAATTGTTATCTGCGAATTGTTATTCCAGTGCCACATTCGGCATCAGAAAATAAGGAGGAAAAAAAACGTTGCACCAATACACTAGCATTCAGGCTTTATACAGTACATCAGTCTTCATCAATTTTTTTAGAAATCTTGAATAATGATCACCATAATTTGGTGTCATTTGCCACCAATACTGCTGTTCAGCTGTTCACACCGCAGTTGTCTCACTGACTTTGACCTGGCAGCGGTGGCCCACCGCGCCCTCCCACTTTTAATCAGCGCTTAATCGTTAAGCCCGTGTGCACGTTGCCAACGCAGACAGACCCGGCGAGCTCGGGGTTCCCGTTTGTCAGTCCCACCTCGCGTCTTGCCCACCTCGCGTCTTGCTAATTATGCACCGCCGAAGTACGTTTAATCCGACTTTAATGACACGTGAATGTGAGGGGAAAACAGAACGGTGGTGCACCTCGGCAGAGACAGCTTGGGTTTAGCAATTCATGATTCAGTTGGGTCTATAATCCGCAGGGCGGTTATGAAGACCTGCAAGTAATAATGTATTTTATTACTCGTGATTTGTGAGTTCTGATGAACTCTGACGAACTCACTTTCGGTCATATTTTTTAAAAGCAAAATGTGAAAGCTAACCAATCAGATAAAAGGAAATGGTTCAGATCAAGCAAGCTGGCTTGTAAAAATGTCCAGTCCAGTTTTTGGCTGTTGGCAGTTGATATGTTTTCTCAATTCGTGAGTTCATGAGAAATAATTGGGTATAGGTAATATAGGTAATAGGAGCACAAGGGGCTGTGAACCCCAAACTGGGGGAATGGCTCCAGTAGATCCCAGGAACAACACCCGAGATCTCTGTCCAGAAGAGTGCAGTACTGAGAACAGCTAAGATACTGTGCCAAAACCCTCAAGCTCCCAGGGCTCTGGTAGAGGAGACGAGCTTGAAGGAAAAAGACTGCCCAGAAGAGTGAGAGGGGAGATCATGTGTGCTTGCAAGATGAAAAGTATCTAGCTTTGACTTTGAAGTTATCTTTCACATGCTTTAGAGATGAACTGATTTGCTGAAACATTTGGCATGTTTGATTACTTAACACAGCTCTACCCCCTCAGCCATGTGAAATGGTGTTTTAGTTTGGCAACCATGCACGATAACGTCAATCCCTATGACTTACCAATAGTTTACAAATCTCTTTGAGCCTAAAGCAAGTGAAACTTCATGATTACACAAATTTTCTACATTGGAAAGAACACTCTAAAAATGTGTCAATCCACAAATCAGGCTGGTTTATTACAGCCTGTTCTTAGACACCTGTACTTGGTCAACACTGAAGTTTTACACACTGATGGTGCTATGCACTGATGATTCCCCTTACTGAAATATCCTGTTATGTGATACAGTATAGCAGTGGATATATAGCTGTAAGTCAAATATGTCAGACAGTCATATGTTTTTGTACTAAATCAATACCCCAAAGTCAAAACTGCAATGGAATATGCCAAACTCTATTAAGTGTTTTGAATAATCAGTTAATATTTAAAGCAAAATTGCAACAGAACTTTTTTTTTTATCTTGCAAGCACGTGTTCATCAAGGTAAGAGTGATGGTCAAAAACACAATGGTGAAACAAATTAAGCTAGTTGATTGAAGCTTAAAATCAACTTACAATAAAGTCTACAAATAAGCTTACTTACAATTAAGCCTAATTGATGGTAAAGAGGTTAGTGTCATGGTGAGTGAGTGAGGGGAAGCTGGTGGGAAGAGAGGGCTGAGAACACAGAACATTTAATAAACATAAAGACAATCGCACATTCACCATGACAAATGCAAATGATGACAGCTACAAATAACAGAAAGTGACAAAGGCCGACAATTGAGGGCAAAAGACTATGGTTTAAATATACCCACTAACGAGGGGAGAACGAGAGACAGGTGAAGCAGGAGGCAGGCTAACGAGGAGGGAGTTGCAACTAAAACAAGAACACCAAGAACAACTACAGTGACATCACAATAAACTAACACAGGCACACTGCGGAACATACCAAAGGAGCCTATGGGGGGGGGGGGGGGTCGTTACAGTTAGAATGCACCATTCAGGGCTAGCATAATGCATTCATATAGTACAGGTGTACTAATACTGTCTCGGTGCAAGAATTTAAGCTGAATAGAAGGTCGTTGATTATATCTAGCCTATAATGAAACCATAAATATTAAGACAAGAATATTCTTTTCACATATTGTCTGTACTATTCTGTCTCGTGAGTTTTATGTTTCTAACAACCTAACAGGTCATAATATTATTATATATAAATACAGCAGTGAGCCTGTGGTAAACAATGCAACGTGGCATTAATGAGCAACTTCCACCGCTCTTGTTATTAGTGCTTTAAAAAAATCCCTTGCTTGAAAAATGCTCCTGCATACCCTGCATACCTGAGAACTAAAATAGTTTCCACACAACTTTCCCCAAACTTTCCTTTCTTCTTAGGCGTTTCTTACACCATTAATCATCTCCCTTTTCTCGCTATTCATCTTACCCCACCCCATGTTTAAAAATGACTCCAGTGTTTATAAATCTCACCCATGTGAACAGTAACAGAGGCTTGTCTAGGCATTCATCAGGATGGTTGATTGTTCCAGCAGACCCCCCCGCCCCCCCACTCCACTTCCTCCCTGTAGTGCTGTCTAATCATATGCGGATGGATGCAACGTGTGGTTTAATAAAGTCGATAGCTGTTTGGCGTCAGGCTAATCGAGTTGTACCCATGTTCAATTATGCATGACTTTCTTCATAGCAGAGTTTGGTTAGCATTAAATCGCCGCTGTAGAAGCTGAAAGTTGTCCCTCTTACATGTGATCATTCCCCGAGGTCCTCTACAGCGTATGTATATGTGCATCAAATCTACTGATAATCCATGTGCTACAGGTACATTTTGCTGTAAGCTCTTCACAGCCCACTGGTTCTGTATAGCTCTCGCCGATCAATAAAGTCCCTCCATCCATCTTTCTGTCAATCCGTCTATCTGTTCATCTGTTGTCTGAGGCAAAGAAAAAGACATCGAATCGTGGCCAGCTTGCCCTAAATTAGCACGTGTCATTTCTCTGGGCAGCCCATGTGTTTATTACATGTGCATTACGCCTGTGATGAGGTGCGTGCAGTGCTTTGCTGCAACGTCTAGGAAATGAGAAACCGGTGCTCCATTCTGTTCTGAGTGCTTCTGTTTTATCTTCTGTTACACTTGATAAAATTGTGCTTTTGTTAAGTAAAAAGGTCAAGTGCAAGTGTCTTTTTTTACTAAAGTGAAGGTCATTTCCGTTAACCTGCTTTCACAATGAGCTCTTTCCTAAGTGTGCGGACGTATATTTACGTGTGTGTGTGTGTGTGTGTGTGTGTGTGTGTGTGTGTGTGTGTGTGTGTATGTGTGTGTGCATGTGCGTGTGTGTTCCTTTGTGAAAAGTTGAAGTGAGAGGTCATGCCGTCACATCTTCCAGGCATCACGTAGCCCACAGCTCCTCAGCTGATCAAAACCTCTCATCGTCATGTTACTGTGCTTCCCAAGGTCAGGAGTTCCCAATGGCCACTTTTCTGGTTTCCACTACCAACAAGTGTCCTCAGTCATTACCATCAGAGCCTTGTAGACCTCAACCCAAAGCAAAAGGCCAGTGCAGCCAGGAAGCCAGGAATAGAATGAATCAATCAAACATCTCCAGGTTTTGCTAACTACTTTTAGCACACCTGCTAAACAAGTGGGTCGGGGTTTAACTCCCTGGTCCAGGTCATTCTTTGTGGAGTTTACATATTCTCCCTGTGCCTGCAAGGGTTTTCCCCGGGCATTCCGGTTTCCTCCCACAGTCCAAAGATATGCGTGTTAGCTTCATTAGTCACTCTAAATTGCCCGTAGGTGAATGGAGGACTGGTGAACCTGCACATGGGCTGTTTCTCAATTCAGGGGCTGCAACCCACGAAGTGCGCATTTGTAGGCCGGTTACGTCACTGCGCCGCGACGAGGCTGTCCCAATTCGTGGACTCCTTCTTATGCGGCCGACGAATGTAGCCTTCAAAACCCCGAAAACGAAGGATGCATCTGAGTATCCTTCGCGTCCCACCATATCCCAGGATTCATTGCTCTATGAACAATAAACAGGCGGAGTCTAGTGTACGGGCCGAAGAATTCGTTTTTAAATGTCGGTATTTTTTAAATATGGACATTTATACTGCAATGAGATGCTAAATAACATGCCAGTTATTAATGATATTGCAGGTAAACATGTGCTTTGAGTATTTACTAAACGTTTATCCGTAAAAGTAACGTAAAAGTAACGTTTATAAAAATACATTGAATTTTGTTATGAAGTTATACTTCCCGTCAAACGTGAATACATGTTCAACGCATTTTCTTTTAGGCATTTGTGGGTGATGTGATATTTGTCGGACAGCTCGTTAACACGTATGTAACGTATGAAACGGGGCAGAGCGTGGTCACGCAAACATACGTCTTGCGAAGACTAGACTGTCTCATTTAACAGCCGTGAGATGCAGCCTACCCTGCCTTCGAAGTGTGTGGCCACAGTGGGCTGCGGTCTACGCGGTCTACGTAGGCTGCAGCCCCTGAATTGAGAAACAGCCACGGTGTACCCTGCCCTCACCCGATGATGCTGGGATTGGCTCCACCCCCCATGACCCCGACTAGCGGGATAAAGCGGTAAAGATAATGGATGGGTGGATACCTGCTAAACAAACAGATATTGCATTACAGCTGTAGCGCAGTAATTCAGAGTTTGTTTTCAGAGGTAAGAAGGAAGTTCAATAACCACAGGGTGTATGAACTACTGCATTATCTCTCTGTTTATAGTGCTGGCAAGAAGTAGAGCACTATGATAAATAAAAAATGGCAAATCTGATCCACTGTGGGAGATTGGGAAATTAGATACGGCACCAATCACTACCTGCTCCCATGAGAATAGGCATTAATATAGGTGTAGTCCTGCACTGCATGCCATTTCTGTGCTAATGAAACCACTCGTGGTGTTTACAACTCCGGCAGCTGCGTCGAGAGCAGGCAGAGATCTCGTCAGGGTCGTAGACAGCTTACTTCACCAGCGAGGACACCCAGTTCCTTGCATGGACTCATAGAGGAGCAGCTAAGGGTCAACAATAAATCTAGTTCAGCACACTTTCCAGAAGCTTCCGGTTCCGGTCGCTTATTAGGAGGGAGAGCGTGATCTCACGACAGCCCCCTGGCCTTTAGTGATTCCCTTCTGTTCTCTGCCGATTTGTCTCTTCCAAGCAGTGATGTTTGGGGGGGCGATATGCGAAACCGTCTTCCCCTTTCTTGGGCGCCAGCTCTCCGGGCACGCGTCCTAACTCACAGCCCCTGGTGCCTTGTGGGGGAAGCCCAGGCCAGACTCTCACATATGGCTGCAGTAGTCCCCGGAGTGCGTTCAGCTCAGTGAGAGCTTCTGGTGTGGCAGAATTACGGGTCGGATCTATACAGCCTTGCAAAGGGTCGTGAGAGTGCAAAAAGGAGCTGATTTATCACTTGGAAAAAACGAATATCCCTTGGCTACTGTGTAGCCTGTGGAAGAATACAAGTCCCAGAATACCCAGACACAGCCACCTTTATGGTCTCCTTCCACTCAGGGTTCATATAGGTTGATGGAGTGCAGACTGTGTTGTGGTTATATTGTAATATTATGAGATTCATTATGTTATGTTGGTAAAGAATTATGTACTGCAGTAATGATACTGTTTGGAATGAAGCACTGAAATGGGTACTACTGTTTTTGTTGTGTAATTGTATCATATGTTGAAAAGTCTACTGGACATCTGAAAATGTGTTATTTGTTTAACAAAATATAATGGCAAAGACCCCTGGACTTAAAACTCTTAGACTAAGAACTTGAGGGTTTTGTTTAGAAATGGACAGCAGATGTCTCACAAGCCCGTCAAGGACAAATCATCTCTACAGCAACTCAAGTGTGACTGAATTGTTGCTTGTCAACAACAATAAACAGATATTTCCTGTTATCCTCTTATTCCCCATTGTCACATAGCAGATGAGAGCTAAAATGGCCGTGTGTAAAATGTCTTGTTGGAGACATTCATTTAGATTAGTAGTCAGGACAGGTCTAAGTCTCTGTCAGTCAAAGCTCAAGTCAGTGAAGTCCCATCTCTGGCCCAGTTGAAATATGGCATATCTTACAGCATGGGGTTGTCAACTGTGTTTCTTTTTCCTGTAAACTCATTTATGTTTTGTGTGGACGGGTTCCCTTGAGTGTCTGTTTGTGTTTAGCTCTTGCAATCTAACAAGATTTGGTAGTTAAGCACTTTCTCTTCTCATTCAAATGTTTCCTCCTCCTGCTATTTCTTCATCATTTCAGCACCCATCTTAATATGAGAACTAGACAGTCTGGACATGTCATGTCTGTTTCCATATCTTGTAGGAACTGTCTTGCCTCTCCCTGTCTCACTGCTTGTCTCACTGCCTTCCTTCCCTAAGACACTAATCAGGAGGTCGAACAGCTCAGAGGGCTGTTGTGTTCCCTCGAGTGGGGTTTCCACTTTTGCTGTAAATGTGTGAAATCTGTCCTTTCTCACTGCACCGTGTGTCTATATTATGCTGGTCTGCACAGCATTTCTGCCCACAGCTAATGTTTAAAATTAGCAAGGGGTCCAGACTCGAGTCAAATGGGCCGAATGTGTTTTAGGCTAATTAAGAGGAGAGTAGAGCCTCTTGCTCCCCTGCACAGAGCCATTGATTTATAGGATTGTTAGTCATGTTCCCTCCGTGCAATCTCATCTCCGTTTCCCCTGCAGACGCTCGCGCCTGCCCTTCCGTCGAGTTTCAGTGCCGGAACCGCAAGTGCCTGGCGCCGGCGTACGTGTGCGACGGCGACGACGACTGCGGGGACTCCAGCGACGAGGAGAAGTGCTCGCCGCCCACCTGCGGCCCGCACGAATTCCGCTGCAACAGCTCCGAGTGCGTGCCCCAGCCCTGGACCTGCGACGGCGACCCCGACTGCTCGGACGGATCGGACGAGTGGGCGGGGCGCTGTGGGGGTGGGGCCAGCAGGCCGGCCCCGCCCCCCGGGCGTAGGCTGGAGTGCGGAGGCGGAGCGTTCCACTGTGGCAGTGGGGAGTGCATCAGGCAGGCGTGGAGGTGTGACAGAGATCCAGACTGCAAGGACAAGTCAGACGAACTCGAGTGCCGTAAGTCCTGCGTAGTCCAGCGTGTTACGCTGCTGAATTTGTCAGACGATTTAGCAGATTTAACAGTCAGATACAGGCCTTTGGTGCAGTTTTAGATTTTTCAGAAAGCTCCCTTTCCTGAGTTGATAAACATGTGGAAGGCATTCTGCACACCCACCTCCATTAATGCCATTAATGCATCCACATAAGTGAATAGCTGTTATCTGTCAGTGTGAGTGTGTGGGTGTTGGAATGTGAAGTTGTGAGCGAGAGAGAAAACCTTGTCCCAGCATACCCCTCAGTCACTGTGTGTGTGTGTGTGTGTGTGTGTGTGTGTGTGTGTGTGTGTGTGTGTGTGTGTGTGTGTGTGTGTGTGTGTGTGTGTGTGTGTGTGCATGCATACTAGCATACCTACCTGCCCGAGGCTTAGATATGTGGAGGTAGGGTATATGGATCCTGGTCCAGAACTCGTATACATTCTGAATAGCACGTATACATTTCAGGCACTTATTTCTGAAATGAAGATCTATATGGATGCTCCTAGGATTCATCAAAATGCATTGAAGTTGTTTAGTGTAAGCAATTTTGTTTGACAGCTTGTCATTTGCTGTCTGTTCTGATTGTTGACATTGATCACAAAGCACTTGTTTTGAAACTAACTCAGTGTGACAGAGAAGGTTAAGTAGATTGACATCACCTCTATTTTTAGCAGGTTTGGTAGAATACATTACCAGGAAATTGTATTGCAATGAGCGTTTTCATAAGTGGCCGTATGACTGCACTGGGACATGTCTGAGTAAAAGATATCTTCCAGGACCAAAATCCATGTCAGTTGGGCAGTAAATTGTGTGTTTTGGGGGTGTGCCTTTGGGTACGGCAACGTGGCCTGCGGGAGTCTTTGCGGTTTTTCCAAAGGTGGCAGTGCCTCCCTTTCATCAGGATCCTGAGGAGCCCCGAAGTTGGAACGTCCACTCCAAGCAAATGTGTGCGACGCGTAGCTACATCACAATCCAGTGAATTATCTTAAAGATCTAAAGATGTCACTTTCATTTCAGATATCATTTCTGAATGTCGCTTATATCAACCATATCCTTATCAAACTTGAGAGGTGTTTTTACCTTTCATTTTAGGTCCCAAAGCTGTAAAATTCTTTGGGTTTAAATAGAAAGTCAACTTTGCGTTATGAATATAAATGAATGTAAAGGCAGTATAAGCAATAGTAAAGGTAAAATAGTTCAAATGTCCCTCTGACCTTTGGTGGAAAAAAGTGCTGTACAACATTTTCTGTACCAATACACAACACACAAAAAACTGAACAAAATCAGTAAGATAAATAAAAAGGATAATAATTAGGTTCAACCTTGACCTTGTTACCTCCAGGAGCAGCTGATTAGCTGACCTGAGGCACCGAGCAACAGGATACACTGCATCCTGCTGGGATAACAGCGGCCCTTGTTTACGAAACGTCTTATGCTTGATTTTAGAAATCCACACGCATAACCCCGTCATCCTTAGGGTTCGTCTGCTTCTGCATCCTCCCCGTCCCGCTGAAGCTGATGCTGCAGGATTTCTGCACAAGACGCTTGCCGTCCCCTCAAACAGCAGAAACTTCAAATACCCCCTCCCCAATGCGTAGTGGGTAATGCATCTTTATGCATCTGAAGGTTCAGACAGGACGCCATGTCTCCGTTAGGGACATCCACAGCACACGTGCCACAATTGACAACCGCTAACAACATTTGTACAATTATAATAGCTCTAATTTAACGGAACAAAAAAATAAGTGCAGATTCAAAGGCCAAATGTAATGTACAAACTACTTGTGTGATTCAGGACGCTGTTTTATGACATTAAGAATCAGGGGCAATCTGAGCTGCTGATGGATTTGTGCCATCCTCATGCAAACTAGCCCACAGCTAAATCGTATTTTCATATCATATGCGCAAAACATGCAGCTCTCATCTACATATAATTTGCATGAAATGTTCATGTTTACTGCAATATTGAGACAACGGAACAAAAACATTCAGACTATCGGATGATGCTGGGGAGGAAATCGGGGCAGGAAAACTTGTCCCAAGAAATTGTACAGAAACAGACGGCTCAGAATACAGTCCCGCGAGACATGGCAGAATGAGTGAGATGTGGCACTAGGAGTCCTGCAAATAGCGCAAAGAGGTAGGGACCAATAATGAGTGTCGTTGCTGGGGTGATGCTTCGTGGGGCGGAGCTATGAAGGGAGGAGCTATGTGCGGTGGCAGAGGGCATGGCTGTTCATAGTTCATATCATTAATACGCACTCTGAACAAGTCTAGCTCTACTCACCAGAGTCCATTATCTGTCTGTCAATACATCTGACAAGATCCATATAATAAACCTTGATCACCATAAAGTCCTCACGTGCACTATGGTGTCTGCTGTTGCGTCACTGGTACTTTTCCTTGTCTGGTGGACTCCTGTGACACCCAGCAGCCCGGAGGCAGTTCAATGTAAGCACATAGTCTTTATTAGACCTAAAACCAGAATCAGGCTCGCTTTCTGTGGTATGGGTCAGAGAACCCAGACAGTGGGGCCGACTGGGAAAACAAGACACTAGAAAACTGAGCAGACTCATGCAAGACTTTGCAAATGCACAGTAACAGAACATCTATATATAGATGCAAACAGTGACGTTCCAAGCGAGATGCAGGTGAGGGTATTGGTGTGGGTGGGGTGGGGCGGAGCCAGTGCAGGGCGGAGCCAGTGCAGGGCTAATTCAGAGCAGGGCGGATTCAGAGCAAGGCGGAGCCAGACGGGAACAGAATGTTTGTGATAACACTGACATAAAAACATTAATGCTGATTTTCTCCTTAGTGAGAGGGAGAGAGAGAGAAAGAGAGCTAGAATGTGCGTGTGTGTTTGTGTGTGTGTGTGTGTGCGTGTGTGTGCGTGTGTGTGTGTCTGCACGAGTGTTTATTTATTGGATCACCAGCTAATGAAGTGGGTTTACTTAGCTTGATCACTGGGACATAAAAAGACCATTAAAATGCCAGTTGGATTTTCTCCTCATTTGCTGTGTCTCTGATTATCAGACGACATGCTGGACTGAGGTAAGCTCACAGTGTCCCTGTGTGTGTGTGTGTGGGTGTGTGTGTGTGTGTGTGTGCAGCCCTCCTAACATGCAGGCCTGATGAGTTCCAGTGTGGAGACGGCTCCTGCATTCACGGCATGAAGCAGTGCAACAAAGCCTACGACTGTCTCGACAGGAGCGACGAGGCTGGCTGTGTCAACGGTGTGTGTGTATGTGTGTGCGTGTGCATGCGTGTGTGTGTGTGGGTGTATATTTGACCACCTGCACTGATGGCGTCCTGTCAACCCCATGTGGTGAAATTGTGCATGAGACCGTGACGCGCTACAGTACAGACATGCGCAGCTTCACGTGGCGTGGACGTGCAGGGGAGGTCGTGGGGGTCGCTGGCCAGACTGGCCGTGCTTCCTCCTAACAAATGGCTGAGCCTTTCGTGTCTAGCGTTGGGCCGGGAGCACTCAGAGGTACGGAGAGTTATGAGCCTGCCCTCCCTGCGTCTGCCCCACAGCCACGAAGTGCGAAGGGCCCCTGAAGTTCCTGTGCAGAAACGGCGAGTGCATCGACGGCGCCAAGGTGTGCGACGACGTCAAAGACTGCAAAGACCGATCCGATGAGCCCAAGAAAGAGTGCGGTAAGGAGGTTGTCTAGGGGCGGGTTATGGGGGGAGGTGGGGGAGGTGGGGGAGAGGTGGTGCATCTCCGCATTATCTCCAGCCTCCTGGGGCTGAAGCCCTTTCGGAGAGACGGCGTTTGTCTTGTTCAGTTGTGGCCACGTTGGATCGACACAGTGCTTCCTGTTCTCCATCACAGATGCAGTACACTAGCCGATCCTGGGCTCCGTTCACTCCCTCCCAGATAAATTCCCCCCCTCCTCTTGCCCTCTCCTCCTCCCAGATTAATTGCCACCCCCCCTTCTCCGCCCCTTTATCCCTTCCCGCCCATAAGCCACGAGGCCCTGTTGCTGGCGTGATGTACATCTGGCTCGGAGCCTGCCCACCCTGCCTGGACATTGTTCATTTCTCCCGTTTTTTTTTTTTGCCAGGATGCCAGCACCTCTTAATAAACATGGTGCTGTCGACAGAACACCTGGCCTTCAGGCCTGACCCTGGGGGATGGGGGGAGGGGGAGGAGTCAGGGAATAGGGTGGGGCGGGGGAGGGGGCCGGTGAGTGGGTGGATAGAGGATTGAGGGCAGAAAGAGAACACAGAAAGAATTTGCCCTGAGACAAAGAAAAAGGCCTAGGGAAAGCTCTCTTACTGTCTCCCCAGATCCCAGATCCCAGAGTCCATTTTGCCTCATTACAATCATATCTACCCCGTCACGCCGCGCTTTTAAATCCCAATCCCCGAGTCGTCCTTTGTGCAGACGACCAAGCTCCTCCACAAACAGGCACCCACAGTGGTTTAAAGCGTGGAGAGATTCGAGAGACCGTAGCTCAACCCGTAGCACGGTAAAACTCCCGTAGCGTCTCTGAGCTCTGAGTAAACGCTGCTCACATATCAAAGAGCGCGCGTGCAGCTCAGAGCACACGTGTCGGAGGGGAGCGGAGTTTTAGCCGAGAATCAGACCTTTGGGAATGCTAATTCTTCAAAATGAATTCACCCAACACTAGGGGGCGTCCAACCTTGATTCCAGAGAGCTGACACCCTGCAGGATTCAGCGCCAGCACTAATCTGCCACACCTGCCTGATATTCAGGTGCAGTCTGGGATTACACGGATCACACTGTGTTACATTTACATTTCACATCCTCAGCATTTGGCATTAACGCTCTCATCCAGAGCGACTTGCATATATTTATTGCTATGACAGTACAAGAACACTTGGGAATGAAGCTTGGGGTTGGCTCTGCTCAAAGATCCGTCTTCTGATTTTCAGTCCGCCTTTTGAACCACAAAGGCATGAGGGGTGTTGATTCCCTCTCGGTCATGAACAGAGCTACGCATTTCTGAAGAAATGTGGAGTAGCTGCTTTGGAGTTTGCAAGCATTTAAGAACCTGTTTGACATGAAGTTGTAAATACAGAATGTGTTAAGGCCATGCCCATGTGGCTTTAAAGAAATAGTGTTCAAGGCTTTAACCTAAAACTCTATAATTAAAACTATATTACAGTGCTTGGTGGATCTTCTCACAGTGGCATGTTTGTGCTGGAAGCAATAACAGTGTACTGCCTATTGATTTTTGTTTTTACTTAAAACTGTTCTCAAAGGCCGGAGTTCATACAGCTCTGGAAAATATTTTAAAAAGCATCGCTGCATGTACAGCTTCCATTCCAGTGTGAGTTGAATGCCAACACAGTCACACACAGAATTCATCTTAACGAGGTCCTGATGAGGCAATCGCCTGAACCCAGTCTTACTTAATGAACAGTGTGAACGACCGGAGACATACATGAAAGCTGTCACTGAAAATAGGGGTTATTCCGCCTAATTTTGCCAATGTCACGTAAATGGCAAGACCAGAGAATGAAGGAATATCTTCCATGAAGCATTTGAGCGAAAAGTACCAATACACTTGGACTTTCCAGACTTTCCAGAATTTTAATCATGATTTTGGGAGTACGACTTTTCACAGTGGTGAATAAAGGTCTTTAACCTTCAGTGAAGGGCCTGTTGCTATGGAGCTTTGGCCAGAGACGTAGTAGTATCGCAAGAAAAGGGGAGAGAGCCCTCATGCTAAAAAGATCTTTGGTATTTCAGTGCCATACATATCCTTCACTACCTTTCCCCTCTCTCTCTCTCTCTCTCTCTCTCTCTCTCTCTCTCTCTCTCTCTCTCTCTCTCTCTCTCTCTCTGACTCTGTCTCTCTTTTTGTCATAGGGCTGAATGAATGCATGCTAAACAATGGAGGCTGTTCCCATATTTGCGTGGACCGGCCCATCGGCTTTGAGTGCCAGTGTCCTGCAGGCTACAAACTCCTGGATAAAAGAACATGTGGTGGTGAGGGCAGCATTAGTCCTTAGATTAGCCCGTAGATTAGCCCTTAGATTAGTCCTTAGAGCAGCTCCTGCTCTTCTGCCTGTATAGATTCACAATAACGAATGTGCTGCTTTTGTGAATCAGTATGAATTAGTATGATGCGTCACTAAACTGCCAGTGAAAATTGGGTTCGGTGGTTAAACAAAATTGGTAATCAGCACCCAGTCAAGTTTTACAAATTGCTATTAAAATAACATCACAACATGATAGCATTTATTCAGTCCAGAGCATATTATCTGTATTGTGATTCTGTAATGCAGTGCTTCTGGGTACCAGTGTCATTAGTGAGATCCACTGTTACTGATTCCCCACGTATTCGGCTCAGATTTTACCTCGTCAGACTGAGTGAGACTCTCTCAACAGACATCGACGAATGTGAGAACCCGGATGCCTGCAGTCAGATCTGCGTCAATCTCAAGGGGGACTTCAAATGCGAGTGCCACAGGGGCTATGAGATGGACCCGGTGAGCAAGACATGCAAGGCAGAAGGTAGGAGACCCTGGCCCAACAAGCATGGCACCCCTGGAACAAACACAGCACCCCTGAAGCTCTGTTTCCAGAGCAAGGCCTGCCGTTTCAGAGCAGCTCTCATGTTCTCACGCTGAGACTGATGGGAGTTGCTATTCATGGAAGTGTTGCAAGTCTCAACCCTATGAGGCCATCAAGACAAATAGGATTTTGTTATGGACCAGTCTCCAGGTTTCACTGAAGCAGATTTTGGAAATATTCCACAGATCGCTCAAAAGAAGCCTGTGTGTGTCTTGCTCAACTAGAATATTTGCAAACTGTGAGAGACATAGCTAGTGGAGCACTGTTCTACTGTGTAGCATTAAAGAAATAATTAGTGGACCACTCTTCTACCATATATAGTTAAAGAAGTAACTAGTTGGCCACTCTTCTACAGTGTAGCGTTAAAGAAGTAACTAGTGGACCACTCTTCTACTGTGTAGCGTTAAAGAAGTAACTAGTGGCCCACTCTTCTATTGTGTAATAAGTAACTAGTGTAGAAGTAACTAGTGGACCACTCTTCTACTGTGTAGCATTAAAGAAGTAACTAGTGGCCCACTCTTCTACTGTGTAGTAAGTAACTAGTGTAGAAGTAACTAGTGGCCCACTCTTCTACTGTGTAGCGTTAAAGAAGTAACTAGTGGCCCACTCTTCTACTGTGTAGTAAGTAACTAGTGTAACTAGTGTAGAAGTAACTAGTGGCCCACTCTTCTACTGTGTAGCGTTAAAGAAGTAACTAGTGGCCCACCCTTCTACTGTGTAGCATTAAAGAAGTAACTAGTGGACCACTCTTCTACTGTGTAGTGTTAAAGAAATAAATAGTGGACCACTCTTTTACCATGTATCATTAAAGAAGTCACTAGTGGCCCACTCTTCTACTGTGTAGTAAGTAACTAGTGTAACTAGTGTAGAAGTAACTAGTGGACCACTCTTCTACTGTGTAGCATTAAAGAAGTAACTAGTGGACCACTCTTCTACTGTGTAACATTAAAGAAGTAACTAGTGGACCACTCTTCTACTGTGTAGTAAGTAACTAGTGTAACTAGTGTAGAAGTAACTAGTGGACCACTCTTCTACTGTGTAACATTAAAGAAGTAACTAGTGGACCACTCTTCTACTGTGTAGTAAGTAACTAGTGTAACTAGTGTAGAAGTAACTAGTGGACCACTCTTCTACTGTGTAGCATTAAAGAAGTAACTAGTGGACCACTCTTCTACTGTGTAACATTAAAGAAGTAACTAGTGGACCACTCTTCTACTGTGTAGTAAGTAACTAGTGTAACTAGTGTAGAAGTAACTAGTGGACCACTCTTCTACTGTGTAACATTAAAGAAGTAACTAGTGGACCACTCTTCTACTGTGTAACATTAAAGAAGTCACTAGTGGCCCACTCTTCTACTGTGTAGTAAGTAACTAGTGTAACTAGTGTAGAAGTAACTAGTGGATCACTCTTCTACTGTGTAACATTAAAGAAGTAACTAGTGGACCACTCTTCTACTGTGTAACATTAAAGAAGTCACTAGTGGCCCACTCTTCTACTATGTAGTAAGTAACTAGTGTAACTACTGTAGAAGTAACTAGTGGACCACTCTTCTACTGTGTAACATTAAAGAAGTAACTAGTGGACCACTCTTCTACTGTGTAACATTAAAGAAGTAACTAGTGGACCACTCTTCTACTGTGTAGTAAGTAACTAGTGTAACTAGTGTAGAAGTAACTAGTGGACCACTCTTCTACTGTGTAACATTAAAGAAGTAACTAGTGGACCACTCTTCTACTGTGTAACATTAAAGAAGTAACTAGTGGACCACTCTTCTACTGTACTGTGTAGTAAGTAACTAGTGTAAATAGTGTAGAAGTAACTAGCAGCCCACTCTTCAACTGTGTAGAACAATTTCCATTCTCCTAAACTTGCTGTGCACATGAAGGTTTTCCACAGAATAAAGATTTTCCACAGAACACAGAACTCCTGATGGAGTAGGGAAGAATCTCAGTTTGCAGTAAACAATGAATTTTTCAGAAAGTATAATGTGTGTTGTATGCGTGTGTGTGTGTGTTGTGTGCGTGCATTTGTGTAAACTTTCTACATGTTCAAGCTCACGTGTGTGTGTGTATAGGTGTGCGTGCATACACACACATATCTATAGGTGCTAGAGAATGGAGTGTTGTTTTTGGTTCTCATGACTCTCATGAGTTTTTCAAAGGGAGTATTTTGGAGCATGTAAGCCTTCATGTGGGAGGGATTGGCCATGTGTCTTTATTCCCATGGACTTTCTGTAGTGAAGCTCATCATTGAAATTTGGGCTGCGCCTGCGGCAAAGTCTTTTGTCAGCCAGAATACATAACTCCAGCAGTCAGAGCACACACGTGAGCTGAAGTCCACAGTGACCCTAGGTCCACACGTCAACTGAGGTCCACACGTCAACTGAGGTCCACACGTCATCTGAGGTCCATACGTCATCTGAGGTCCACAGTGACCCTAGGTCCACACGTCAGCTGAGTTCCACGTGTCAGCTGAGGTCCACACGTCAGATGACGTTCACACATTGGTGCGGTCAGGCCCTGATAAATAATTATCATTATTCAGACTGCACTTGTGCAATCAAATAAATACATAATTAAGTAAATAAGGACACCAGGATAGTCAGCTACCCTAAACAATAATGGTTTGTCCATCTTTTGCCCTTGAAAATTGCAGCAGAACACATTGCCACCTCCTCCAGCAGGATGATGATTGACAGGTACAAAGCAGGCACACAGCTACATGCAGCACTAGACAGATATGGTGTTTTCAAAATGATAACGACACCGCAGACCCAAACCACCTGGCACACGTGTCCCATGCTGCCGAGCAGATTCTCACGTTTGGGCAGGATGTTAATCGAGCAATAGAGTTTAAATCAAACCAATGATAGTGCCTTAAATGGTTAGTTGTGTTAGTTATATTAGTAGTGGTGAGCTCTGGGCCCAGGATGTTCAAATAAATGGAGTGATGGGCAGAGCTAAAAGGTAGGAAAGGATCAAAGCTTACATTAGCATAATTGCATATTTTTTAAATATTGAGGACTGCTATGCTTCGTCATATTGAAGAGAAATTAGTAGCATCATGATTGGTTTATCATTTTCTTTTACCTTTTTGGGACTGTGGTGAGAGCTGAGACGGATCTCTGCTGGCTCTTGTAATGGTCCATACTGGAAAGATCCTTGTCTCTTTGTCTCATTTTACCCAAAATGGAGTGAAAGACCTTAGTGTCTTATGTCATGCAGGCAAGAGCCCCTACCTGATGTTCACCAACCGGCATGAGATCCGCCGTATCGACCTGGTGAAGAGGGACTACACGCAGGTGGTGCCCACCCAGAAGAACGCCGTGGCCATCGACGTGGACGTGGCCGCCAACCGCATGTTCTGGTGCGACCGCTTCCACCGCAAGATCTACAGGTGACCTCCTCCTTTCTGACATCTGGGAGTAGATGGTTGAGGGCTGGAACAAAAGTTCTAGTGAGGTATTTGAGACTGCAAACTACTTGATTCTTAAAGACTGCTGTGTGTTCAACACTATTTAGAAGGAGCTCCCCTGCCATTTTTGGTTTCTGGTTGTTCACAAGGAATTTCTTGATAAATGTAGATTAGTTTTCCTAATGAAGAAATGCCCTAGCAAACAATCACTTGACTCACTTGAAGGAAAATACACATTCTAACCAAATGATCTAGTTCTACAGCTTACGTTTTTATGGGACACTATCAGATTGCTATCCAATCCTCAATCTTGCATCTTGAACATATATCATTCATCAGCTCAGAAGCTCAAAAGGCCCAGTTCTACTCTAATAAGATACTGCATTTAGAAGCTCCATAAATGAGGTCAAGCCCTTATCCTGATTCTAGATCTCTGCCAACCTAACTTCAACCCACTCCCTGTCATACGCATGCATGCACACACACACACACACACACACACACACACACACACACACACACACACACACACACACACACACACACACCCACCCAAAACCCTTAATTTCCAAAATAGGGTACCGGTACCAGCTATGACCTTAAAAGTCCAAGAAAGCATAGGAACCTATGGTACCCCAGACCTCTTTGATCTTTCTCATTCCCTTTGCTATCTCATTGGGGTATTATTCTAGCTTCCACACTGTTGAAGTACAAGCTTTTTCGACTGGATAGCCATGAAGGTGTGGATTCCCAGCCCAATTAATGAACAGAATGGACATCTTACAGCTGATTTACAAACCTCCACACTGTTGGCCCTTCAACAGTTGTGCCTCATACATGAAGTACACTTTACAAACAGCTTTATTTTATTTAATTACAAA
The DNA here is from genome assembly GCF_052324685.1 of Brachyhypopomus gauderio. Taxonomy (NCBI): domain Eukaryota; kingdom Metazoa; phylum Chordata; class Actinopteri; order Gymnotiformes; family Hypopomidae; genus Brachyhypopomus; species Brachyhypopomus gauderio. The sequence continues at coordinate 15,538,062 of NC_135224.1, read as the reverse complement.
TAGTAAATACAACACATTTATTTACATTATTTAAGATTGTCTCTTAAGCATGAACAACCCTCATGAGTGGTCCAGTCATAAAGCTGATTCCCAAAAGACGAGAAACCATCCAGACCAATATCTGCTTCAGCTATCCATCTCATTACTGTGAATACATGGGTTTGAATATAAAATCTTGTTGTAGTTATCCTATTTGATGCTAGTATTTAACTTGACCCTGTTATTTATATACAGACTTATATAGTCTGTGCCTTATAAGGAATTTTGAGTTGTCAAGTATGCTAATTCACAATTATCATAAATGTGCGTTCTTATACTGTCAATTATGACAGTTTGGTGAACTTGCATGACTTCCACAGACTTCCACAAAACTATGATATATAAGAATGTGAGCACGTTCTTGCATAATGCCTATCCTCTCTCTTTAAAGGGCTATAATACCATGCAGCACTGGGGAGTCCAGGCTTTCATGACTTTTTAATGACTAGGAGTGTACACAGACCCCCGGCCCTGTCCAGTGCTCCGTGGAAGTTTGGGGGAAACTCTTCTGAGTTGACAAGATAACATGAGTGAGAGCCGTTGAGAAACAGGCCTGTGTTGCCTCCGGAGCTGGGTTTTAGGATAATTCTGAAAACATGTGCAACCACTGTCATCTTACACGTTAGACAGCAGATGTGCATCACAAGATGGCTAAAAAGCTCTTGTGAGGTTTATTGTTTGTGTTAGTATTAGTAGTGCAGACAAAATGAATTTGAGGTCAAAAGTACACAAAGTTTAACAATAAAGCAAACAACCATGTAAGAATGACATAAAAGGCCATGTAAATCATGGTTACCTGCTTTGTGTGTTGACACACGTGTGTATGTGTCTCTGCGTGTGTGCCCGTGTGTGTGTGTGTGTGTGTGTGTGTGTGTGTGTGTGTGTGTGCGCGTGTGTGCACACATGTGCATACATGTGTGTGAACATGTGTTTACCTCTTCCAGTGCTTACATCCATGAGGCGAGTGACCCTTCGCGTCACCTGACCCTGATTGGCGATGGACTCCACTCCCCAGAAGGCCTTGCGCTCGACTGGGTCCACCACAACCTCTACTGGACCGACTCGGGCAGCGGCAGCATCTCTGTGGCATCAGCCGACGGCAGCAGGAGGCGGATTCTCATCGACAGCGACCTAAGCGAGCCGCGTGCTATCGCCGTGGACCCAGAACAGGGGTGAGGGGTGTGTGTGTGTGTGTGTGTGTGTGTGTGTGTGTGTGTGTGTGTGTGTGTGTGTGTGTGTGTGTGTGTGTGTGTGTGTGTGTGTGTGTGTGTGTGTGTGTGTGTGTGTGTGTGTGTGTGTGTGTGTGTGTGTTATATCAAAGATGGAAGCAGACCCTTTTACGTTCAGCATAGTTGACTCCTTCTATGTAAACAGGTGGGCGTAGTTTCATACAGCTGATAAAGCGGTCACTCCAGCTGACCCTGCTGGAGGTTCTCGTGAGGAGGACAGCGGGACTTGAATGGCTGCACTCATTCATTCATGTCTATATTTGAAACTCAAACCATAATTGGAATTATAAAAAGCTAGTATGTCAAAGCCATGACCCATTTGTTGTGTTCTGAGGTGGGACAGCACAACTGGGTCAAGCGTGCAGAATTGCGTTCTGCATAAGGACCTTGTGTTCACTGCTGAACTGGGTTTCCCACAGGTTCATGTACTGGTCAGACTGGGGAATGAGGCCTAAGCTCGAGAAGGCAGGAATGAACGGGGTCGACAGGCAGGTCTTGGTGTCTGAGGGCATCGAGTGGCCCAACGGAATCACCCTTGGTAAGATGTTCAGGGTGGCTGTCTGGGAGAGGGCCAGTTCTGAGAGTGTGTATTTGTTCCTCCCCAGGCATCAGTGTTTGTGTGTGTGTGTGTGTGTGTGTGTTTGTGTGTGTGTGTGTGTGTGTGTGTGTGTGTGTGTGTGTGTGTGTGTGTGTGTGTGTGTGTGTGTGTGTGTGTGTGTGTGTGTGTGTGTGTGTGTGTGTAGATGTAGTTGGTAAGCGCCTGTACTGGGTGGACTCGAAGTTCCACCTCATCTCCAGCATCGACGTCAATGGAGCACAACGCAGGGTGGTCCTGTCGTCTACGGAGAGACTCGGCCATCCCTACGCTCTCGCAGTTTTTGAGGTGAGTGTGTGTGTGAGTGTGTGTGAGTGTGAGTGTGTGTGAGTGTGAGTGTGTGTGTGAGTGTGAGTGTGAGTGTGTGAGTGTGAGTGTGAGTGTGAGTGTGAGTGTGTGTGTGTGTGTGTGTGTGTGTGTGTGTGCGCGTGTGCGTGTGCGCCAAGGAGAACTCCATTGCTAATCGCTAGCAGGTCCTCCCTCAATTAGGATTCTGCGGTGTTGTTGCAGACTGGTTTGGCAGCCATGAGTCAGGGACAGGCAACGCATGCTGGTTTCTGTCTGTGCCTCATCCCTCTCCACCTGTCACCGCCAGTGTTTCCTTCCTCTGTTCTGCTAAGTGCGGGTGAGCGGGGGTTCGCCATCCACATGAGCCCTTGAATCAGCTCTGGGATTTCATTCCACACCCACAGTCCAGCCCACACTCCACATGCCACCCCACCCGCCACACCCACACACAACACCACACCCACACACCAGCTCACACTCCACCCCACACTCCTCTCCCACACTCCACACCGCGCCACCCCCCACACCCACTCCACACCCACATGCCACCCCACACTCTACTCCACACCCACACTCCACTCAACCCCACACGTCACGCCACGCCACACTCCACTCCCACAGTCCAGCCCACACTCCTCACCCACATGCCACACCACACACCCACACTGATTACACCCTGGTAACATAATTTCCTTGCAGGTTGTTTAGTGTGTCAGACTTCTGGGGTTATGTGTTTGTGTGTGTTTGTGTGTGTGTGTGTGTGTGTGTCTCTCTCTCTCTCTCTCTGATGGCTCATGTGTCTTGCATGCATGCTTACTTGTGAATGTGTGCACACTTGCCAAAACAGATTAACTGATTTTATGCGAGTGCGCCTCTCAGTGTGCAGGCTTATTTTCTCATTATTTCCACATATTTTGAAGTGAATTTCAGAGGTCCGTTACAGAGCCGACTGAACTCACTATGGTTTCCAGGGACTGAACCAGCTTCATTGATCTCTAATAGGCTACAGATCATCATAAACTGATCCTGAGTCAGTTATTCACTGAGGCCTTGCTGCCTCTGTATGGGGATGCATCATTCCCTCGTTTGTAGTTCAGAGTAACCAGAAACCTTTAGTTGCATCCTGTCAAACTGAATCATGTTTCCCAGTTGGACCATTTGATATCTCATTACGGTGACAATTGCGTACTGCGTTTATTATTATAACAGTCTTATAGACCTAGGGAATTTTTTTTCTATGTAGTCTCTGGTCTCCATGGCAACCTCACAGCCTGGCCAGTGTGCTAATGGAGAGAAATGGATAAATACGGCACTTTCCTATAATCACGTCTCTCGAGTTATTGCTGGTGCAGTCATCTTGACATGAGGTTTTGCAACATCATCTCCTCGACCGCATGCCTCCTGTCACACAGTGAACAGACAGGCATCGAGCATTCATGATTCCCAGCAAGAGGCCATCACACCATCGTTTGAGACGTTCTCTTCTCCAGCCCGCTTGCCAGAGGCGGTTCGTAAAAACCCACCCTCTGCCCAAGCACACGCCTAGTTCCTGGACCTCCTGTTCTGACCACAGCACCTCCCTATTCAAAGCACTGGTAGAGGAGATCACTAGAACTGAAAGAGGCTGTCTGCAGTGTTGTCTGGAAAATATATTGTGACAGGGCTAATTTCTGTGCTTTTATTTTGACGACGGGGCTGGAGCAGTTTGTTGAAGTCGTCTAGTTTCTTGTGAGCCTTTTCATAAAAACTTTCAGGTCAAACTACATGGCTAAGAGCACCTCCTACTTTTCCTACCTTGCCTTGACCACCTGTGTCTCTCAGACCTGTCTATTCTGTCGGGCAGGACCGGGTGTACTGGACAGACAGAGAGAAAGAGGCTGTGTACAGCGCCAACAGACTCACGGGTCAGGATGTGACCAGCCTGGCCGAACACCTCAACGACCCGCACGACATAGTGGTGTTTCATGAGCTGAATCAGCCACAGGGTTCGTCAGAGTTCTTTTATTCCCTTTTTACCTTAGCGTCTCCATGCTGAAGACATTTTGCTTGGTTCCCAGACATTAAGTGTCAGTAGGTCTGAATGACTACGAATAGGAGAAATAAAAAATTCATATAATCGCCACGTCACGTATTGTAGTCCATTGTCTTGCAGTCGAAAACCTTGAATATACGAATTTGTATTGAATACATTGTTTCTGCTAACACTTTCAAGTACTCTAATGTTCTGTCTAATAATTTTGTAAATCTTTCCATGCTGGCATTGTAATTATATACTTCCACATGTCTTGGTACCTCACAGAGATGTTACTTATCATTGTAGGCATGATATGAATTATGGTAATCTCACAATCGGCATTAGACGTGACATTATATGTGCTTTTGTATAGAGTGGATTTAGAAGTTTAAAATTTTTAAACTACATCATTTATGAAATATACCTGTATTTATACCTTAATGTAATTCATTATGAGGAGCTCTTCACATGGTCAGATATAGCGTTGTCTTAGGACTAACCTGACATGTCTGCACCTACAGTTAGCTCCATAAGCAAAGAAGGTAAACATGACCATAGGCGAATGTGCTGTGAGTGTTATGAAGGCTTAATGAAGCTACAGGGTAATGACCCTCAAATAAAGTGTTATCTAATTTCCTTTATTACAGCACCCGTGTACAGAAGCTTGGAACAGTCTCTTAATCACTCTCAGAAAGAAAGGATAAGTGCACTAGACTATCCTGGCCAAGGTTGATATCTCATACTAATGGTTACAGTGAAGCTGGTCAAGGGTGTAAACCCTTTACAACCCTGGTGCTTCAGTGGTGCCGTGACCCGGATCAATCTTTGCTTTCACACCTGTCAGGTCCATGGACGGCAACACCAGTAAGAGAATGAATCGAGAGCAGGTCAGAGTGAAGCCAGTCTAACTGAACGTGGCGTATAGGCTTTTGCGATGGAAATATCGCAACCGCAAAATTCTCAGGTGCAGGCAAGCAATTGTCATATTAATAATGAGAGTCTAAATAAGGTAATAAGGGTCTAAATTATTCACTTTTACATTGCGTCATCATTTCCATCTCAGTGGTTTCGAGGCAGCTGCGATAAGAGATGGAGTCAGTCTGACTGTGCCAGTTTCTGCGCCACCAGCGCCAACATGTGGTCTAAAGTGCGCCGTTGCCGTTTGCTTGCAGCTCCGGACAGCTGCAACTTGGCCGGCGTGAGCAACGGCGGTTGCGACTTCCTGTGTCTCCGCGCGCCTCAGATCAGCGAACACTCGCCCAAGTACACCTGCGCGTGTCCCGATGGCGAGGAGCTCAGCCCGGACACCCGCCTCTGTGTGCCTGGTGAGTGTGTGCCCATGAGTGGGTGTCTGAGCACAGCTGCAGTAGTCTCATTTGAATATCAAAACAAAGAAATTAAAGTGTAACTGATTTGACAAATGATTTGATAAATGCGTGAAAAATATAAATTATTTATGAACAACAAAAAACGTCTTTAATCTATCAAGTCTTATTCTTCCCAGTTTTTCATTTAGCTTTTTATTATTTATTGTCAGCTTGCAGCATGGTGTCAGTCAAACATGAATTCAGTGCCAGCAGTTGGATAATTACTGAATTTTGAAAGGAATTTAGACAATAACAGCTTGCATAAATATTGGAATCTATGAAATTTATATTAGCGGTTGTGAACATGCGGATTACTCACTGCGAGTTTCAGTGTAGCTTTTAGTACATTTGGGGATCAACTTTGCAAAAAAGGCGTTCTCTTATAAAAGATGTACCTCTCCTGCTTTTTCATCAGTCCAGAACATTACAGCCCCCCCCTCCAGTCTTCCCGGCAACGGCACCGTGGAGATGGAGACCGGTGCAGATGCGGTGGTGGCTGTGACATCTCAGGCAGACAGCGTCATGGAGACAAGTCGCCCGACGGGTCTCTCGCCCGGGCCACGCCACCGGGACACGGCCGATGTTGTTGACACGGTAACAGCAGCCACCCAGAAGCCGGTGGTGGTGCTGGACCCTGCAGGAGACACAGGCAATCTGTCCCAACACTGTGAGTGTCCTGCACGTTACACACGTCTGAGTGTGTCTGAGTGTGTGTTGGATGCTGAAGGGCTGACAGCATGGGGGAGGTGTGTTGTGCTGTGTGTTGTCATCCGGTAGGTTTGTTGCGTTCTGCATTCTGTATGTTGGGTGAGGTCCATTTGTGGAGGGGATACTGTATTAGTGCGACTGTGGTGAGACTGAATGTGAAGCTGTGTATTCTGTGTTTTCTCGTTCATTAAGTGTGTAACTTTTGTGTTGCAGTGAGATTCTTCCATGTGTCAGACACAGAATTGTATTTCACTCTTCTCCTTTTGTAAAGTTTTACTGTAGTTCTCGTTATGATAATCACTGTAAATCTGTTACCAAAAGCTACTCTGGTTTAATTCCGGTTCTTTCTCCGTCTTTTTCCTCCCGGTCTCTGTCGTCGTGTCCTCCTCTAGCTGGTAACGAGCTCTTCCTCCTTGGCCACAGTCTGACCGTGGCGGTGCTGGGAGTCGTGGTCCCCATAGGTACGCCCCTCCTCCTGCTCCCCGCCTGCCAGGTGCTCCTCGGGCCGCTATTTTAAGTGCAGCTGTCTGACTCCTGTGATCTCCTCACCACAGGGGTAGCACTGAACAGCAGATTCAGCTGTATGGAAATTCACTGTGTGTGTGTGGGTGTTTGTGTGTGGGTGTCTCCCTGTGTCCATGTCAAGATTTGCATTTTTGTGTGTTTGTGGGTGTCTCCCTGTGTCTGTGTCGAGGTGCGTGTGTGTGTGTGTGTGTGTGCCTGACACTGATGCATTGCACACAAATTCTCTTGGCACTATCATAGGACAGTTTACAAAGATCAAGAAAGATTCTACATACTGCAATGCAGAGGAGGCTCCATATAGAAATGCTATGAAGTAATGATTTTGTGCTACCTGCCTAATTTGAAAAAGATTTTGTTAATTAGCATACCTTTTAAATATGTTAGATAAGAATATAATGCCTTCATGTAAAAAAAAAAAACTACAGTAGTTCTGCCAAAATTTTCATTGCTTCTTTTTTGAATTGCATAAGAAAAAAAAGTTAATTTCTTATGCAGTGGCTTCTCTCCTTTCTGCTTCTCCGTGTTTCTCTCTTTCCTGCCTTGCTCATTTATTCCACCCATCTGTCATTCTCACTCCCTCCTCACTGTCTTCTTTTGCTGTCCACAAGTTTCTCTCTTTTTCATTTCACGTCAAGTTCCTTCATTACTCTTTGTCCCTGTGTCTACTCTTTGTGCTCACTCTCTCTATCCCTGTGTCTCCTCACCCCCTCTCACTCTCTCTCTCTCTCTCTCTCTCTCTCTCTCTGCTCTGGCTGCCTTGTCAGTCATTCCACCGCTAGTTCTAGCGTGTGTTAACGTCTCCCCACCCCCTCCCCCCACGGCTGTGTGTTAAACGCATGCAGTTCCTGTCGTTGCCACAGTGGTGTTCGGACTGGCCTGCGGAGCCGCCTACCTCATCTACCGCACCTGGAGGAGCAGGAGCACCAAAAGCATGAACTTCGACAACCCCGTCTACCGCAAGACCACCGGCGACGCAGACGACGACGAGATCCACATCGGGCGGACAGAGGGGCTGGCGGGGCACTGCCATCCCTACCCGGTGCCGGTGGCGGGCGTGGTCGGGGGCGGTACCACCACATGTCCACCCTTCATCACCCTCCCTCTCGGCAGCGCCGTGCCCGACCCTTCCACACACTGGTACACGGAGCAGCCCACCATCTCCAGCACCAAGTGACAAGGGGAAGAGGCCCACGGACCCTGTCATGGGGCTGGCACGGGGCCTGGTACAGAGGAGGACTACGAGATTATGGCCGCCTGCAATACAGAGGCTCACAGCGATATTTAGGTCGGTGTGGCCGCTGGTGTCCTGAGCGAAGCGTTTCACAGTGAGATAGGCTGGACTGACTCGTGATTTATATGCAGTGTCAGCTCGTCGAATTTTTTCGGGAGTCAACAGTCTGATTTCTTTGTGATTAAAAAAAAGAATTTTATCTCAAAGGAGTGAGATTCACTCCAGGCTAAATTGAACACAGTGACAGACGATTGGCTGATTCGGTGCTCAGTGACCGAGACGATTGGCTGATTCGGTGCTCACTGACTGAGACGATTTGTTGATTCGGTGCTCAGTGACTGAGACGATTTGCTGATTCGGTGCTCACTGACTAAGACGATTTGTTGATTCGGTGCTCAGTGACTGAGACGATTTGCTGATTCGGTGCTCAGTGACTGAGCCGATTGGCTGATTTGGAACTCAGTGCCAGGTAAAACAGCAAGACCAGCATCCTGAGTGTGGGTTCGCCGTGCCGATGCACCGCACTGTAAGGGTTCACTATCAGGACGCAGCAGTGTTGTTATCATCTTGCTCCGTTTATATCGAGTGCTGCTTTTACCCAATCTCCTCTTCCATGTCCTCGCCACGTTCTTCCTCCTCCTTTCTGCCCCCGCGGTGTTACCGTGGCGTGCACTCCTTCCCTGGCAGGGGTGGGGAATGTGGAGCAGCTCCGTAGGGGAGCGTGAGCAGGTCAGTCAGAGGGCAGCGGGACAGGTGCACACAAAGAGTGTTGCTCACTGTCAGCAGGTGTTTGTTCAGGACTTGGGCCCTCCAGGTCAACTTCTGGCAGTCGCAGGTGATAAGTCTCTTTCTTTCTCTCTCTCTCTCTCTCTCTCTCTCTCTCTCTCTCTCTCTCTCTCTCTCCCTTTCTTTGTGCACTCAAAAGCACTGTGTCAATTGTTACATTAGCATTATACTAGAATTGAGCTCAAATGACCTAAAGTACACTTTTAGGTAAAAGGTGGTGCGGTCACGTTTAGTTGCTATGCGAATGGAACATTCCAGGTGGTTTACTTGGGTCGTGGGGAGGGGTAAGAGTTCAGAACGTGTACTGACTGAAGGGTGTAGTATGGTCTCAGGGAGGTGGAACACTGTGTGTGTGTGTGTGTGTGTGTGTGTGTGTGTGTGTGTGTGTGTGTGTGTGTGTGTGTGTGTGTACACAGTATGGTGTTACTCTGTGCTAATAATAAAATTAGGCTGTGTATTACCTAAAGAGATAAAGCCATAGGTAATAAGACATTTGCAATAAAGAAATTACCATGCATACAATAGACAGTTTGTCTGTCTTAGACCGAGCTGAGCAGACTCTGGGCTTGACATGATGCAGTACTCCTCCTACTGTTAAACCGTGCGGTGGTGATTGGAAGGGGGTTTTACCCATTTTACATGCTATCTTACCGTGGAATTGCTTTTTTAGCTAAATCTTTGAATCTGAAAATCCAAATAATTTATTCTCCAAATAAAAGTCCCAAACGGCCCTGTTCCTGTCCCGTCCCTCCATGACATCCTCGCTGCTTAACGCACTGACTTTACATAGAATGTTACCTCACTGGTGTGGATTAAAATGGTTCAGATTTCAAAATAAAAGTTTTGTTCACCTAACTGAGAATAAGAGTTGGGTTAGGTTGTGTGCAAGTGTGTATGTGTGTGTATGTGCGTGTGTGTGTGATAAAGCCATCCAATAAAAGTGTTGTGTGTCTAAGCTACGATATGTAGATATGTTTTCATACAAATACTTTTGATACCGTAATGTAATATATGTACATAAGATTTTAGATTACTGTTGACCATGGATTTGTTTATTTGTATAAAATAGGGGGTTTCCTTAATATAAATATAACTTCCATTATGCCAAAGTTTGTGTTTTGGTGGTTTTCTTTGCTGTTTTTATTCTGTGTCTTCATTCATGATGGTGCTTTTTAAAATCTGCTATTGCAAATGACATTTTTTAATTGAGTTTTGTTTGTGCCTTATTTCAGTTTCTTTGTTACCTGCTTTACTCTGTAACAGAGACATTCATTTGTGACAACAAGGTCTCCCTTGCTTTTCTATCAAATGTAGTAAATATGTCTGCTTATAAAATTGCATTTGAAACCATTTCTCGCCACCTTTCTCTCAACCCCTTACCAGAACCTCGTCTTTCATTGCTGAGCTACAAACGAGCCCCAGTTTGAGCTCGAGAGGGTTTATGGGATTTAATAGGTTCACCCTGAGTGTGGGGCAGCTATGGCCGACCCGAAGCTGACGTTTCTTGTGACAAACGGCGGAGCCCGTCCGCACACGCGGCATCTCTTCCTGAATTGAAAAAAAAAAACGATGAACAGGCCAGGACACTCGGGTGGTTGTCCAGAAACTGTTATGATGGGGTGCAGTTCAAAGACACCCAGACAGAAATGAAATAGCATGCCATAACCCACGAGATAGATGGCTTAACGTCTCCATTAATCTAATGCTCTCACTTTTAACAGAAGGTTGAAGCAAGGTAAGGTGTTTGCTGGTAAGGGCCTTTTGATGGCCTTGCTGTGGGTTTTATTGATGCTGGTCGACGGGTCTCCGGGGAGTGGGCAACGCATCGGAATGACAGCCCTCCTGGAGTAGACGGGCTGTCTGCACCTGCTGAGCTGAAGGTCACTTCAGTAACCACAGGCATATGACGAGCAGGACAGGATGCCACCAGAGTGAAATTAGAATAACAATTAGACATAAATCAATAGAGTACAATTAGTTCATATATTGTGCAAAATCAGCTACGCTATACAGCACATTAGGAGCAGGATGAAATTTCATTTAGTATTGCTCATTTATAACTTCAGCTGTTAGAGAATACATAATCCTTGACACAAATATATTTATGTATTATACAGTATATGTGGTCATTCCCAACAAAAGCAAAACAAATATATAGATACATATTTTTTAAATAAGTGGCAGTAAACAAAATTAACTGGAGATATTGCAGATCTCTGAGTTGTCACCTGGAACACTGCATGACAAACATTGATGTGAAAATCAGCTAAAGGCTGTAGGCCTACTCTTGGTCATAAAATGGTTTCTGCATGCAAGGCAAAATACGAGAGAGTTAATGAAATAAATAACCAGCCTGCAGGGCCTCTCTCTCTCTCTCTCTCTCTCTCTCTCTCTCTCTCCCTCCCTCTCTCTCTAAGCCATCTTGCATTTGTCCTGGCCCTTGGTGTGGGTGCGGGCTTTGAGCAGGTCGGCTATTTCCGTGTGGGAGGCCTGCGTGGCCAGAGACAGCGCGCTGCGGCCGCCCTGCGGACAAAAGGACAAGAGACGGAGCCGTAGTGGGTGATGTTTCCGAGAGGTGGAATTTCCACGAACATGAGCAATCCAGGCAGGCTGAGCACTTGAAATCTCTCACTGGACACAATGCATTGATGTGCTGCCCATTGCAAGTAACAAAAACCCAGCCTTACAGGACATCTGCCAGCCTTACAGGACATCTGCCAGCCTTACAGGACATCTGCCAGTCAGACTACTGAACCAGGTCGTTATCTAATTTCTGCCGACTCACTTTAATGCCAGTGATATGGGCTGAACCCTTCACATTTCTAACATACATATGGTACACTGCTGCTGTCCTGTCTCACGTTTGCCCTCCTGCTCAATTCACAATGTCACGTGTCCCCTCCTGTTCAATCCACAATGTCATATGTGGATCTCTGATTACATAGCTCTGCTACTTATCCTCTATCACTACATACTTGCAAAGTCATTATGTATTTATGTTCTAGTATAGCAGTAAAAGTTTCTTGTATATATTGGATTTTAGATTTTATTTTGTAGCTGACCTGGACATTTGTGTATGGGGCAAGGAATTGTGAAAGAAGTAGGTTTGGCTAAGGACTCAGCTAAGGGTTAATAATAATAAGTCATTATCATACAGTGCCTGAGGTCAGAGATGTTACTGGAATTCACAGTTCACTTAGCGCTCATGTAAAGAAAATTTTGAAATTGATATTTTAAAAAGCAAGCCACTATACTATAAAGGTAAGTTTGTGTAAGAATAAGTGAACTACATTTCACATGGCCTCATGCACAATGCAAATGTGTGTTTCTTCCTTTTTAGCGACACTGGCATCGTGGTGGATGGAGTCCTTTAATCATTGGTTTCAAATATACTATAAAGCTACACTCATAGATGTTATCGGGATGAAGAACGGGGCTGGCCGCTCTGCGGGAAGGCGGCTCTTTCAGTGGTGGCTTCTCCAGATGCAGAGGACAGATTGCACATCTAGGACTAATGCAAGGAAAACGTGACTCGACTTAAAGACCAACTGTGGAGGAGCAGCTTTGGCAAATATCATTTTGTCACATATACACCCAAACCTCTCTCTTTCCCTCTCTCTCTCTCTCTCAGCATCTCTCTCTTGCTCTCTTTCACTCACTCTTCCACTCTCCTTCTCTCTCACTCATTTCCCTTCTTTCTCCGTTTCGGTCTCAGGGGAAGGGAGAAGGAGTGACTGGTTGGGATTATCGCATTTGCCTAGGAAGGTTTCCCCCAGCAAAGAGTGATGAGATTATTGGCTTGTTCTAGGGCTTTGATTTTCATGCACAAGTATATCTTGTGCTCAGAGTATAATCCACACTGTCGTTTAGGCTAAGTTCTTTTGAACCAGGGATATGTATAGTAAGTCAAAGTTATCTCATAGCTGAGTCGTGTGAAGTGTCTGATGAATGTCAGAAAAACATATTTACAGCACTTTACAGCAGAGAAAAATGCTGCTAAACACAATCCTACAGGAACTGTAGTTGTGTCCACTAGGTGGCGCTTACTTCTTAACAACACAAAGAACCTGTTCCCACAGAGCTGAGCTCAGTCCAGTCAATTCAGTTAAGCTGCAAGCTTAAATGAACATGGCAGTGTCTGAAGATAATATATGTGCATTACTGCTGGTGAACTTGGACTGCCTTAAAATATCCATCACAGTTTAGCTACCACAAAGATTCAGCAGAGTATCCAGGCCAACGCTGATTTGACCAAATTGTAAGTCAGCAGTGTTTTATTATGTTATGATGGATTATTATTTATTGTTAACACTCACAGTAAGTTCTCATTATACTGCCAGAAAAGCAGCCTGAGGTTTGGGGTTTTGAAAGTTCAAAAAATAATATCAAAGTTGCCATAAATTTATGTGGAAAATACACATTCATCCTCTATCCTGGTTCAGGTCATCTTTTCCAATTGTGTGTTCTGTATACTGAGCTTTTTTTCTCTGGTCATGAATAGCTAGCATCTTCCCTGATGATCATAAGCTGCTGCTTTCTTTACCATGGTTAGGAACAGTAAACAAAACTTGTTTTAGCAGTCAAGACTTTTTTTTATCATGGCAGTATACTGTTCTGAACAGGACTTACCTTATCTGTTAGGTTAACGTCACAGTCAGGGTCGTCGAGCAGAATTCGCACAATGTTGGTGTGCCCCCGATCACAGGCGCTGATTAGGGCCGTGGTGCCCGCCCGATCTTGGGCGTTAATGTTTGCTCCGTGTGTCAGGAGGAGACGCACGGTGGACGCCCGGCCGTGCCTGACTGCCAGGTGCAGAGCTGTCTGCCCCACCTTTAGAGGACATGACACCAAGGACTATGAATGCAAACAGATGCTGGGACGTTTTAATCACATATCGCACATAATATCCTAAATCAGGGTTGTCCAGATCTGATCCTGGAGATCTAACACACTGTCGAGTTTAGTCCCTAAGACATTACAAATATGCCTTACAAACAAGGTCTAGAATTTGAATATGAGAGGCAGATGAAATTAGGATTAGAACTAAACTCTGCAGGGCAGTAGATCTACAGGACTAGACTTAGTCACCCTTATCCTAAAGCAAAAGAATCATGAAAAGTGCAATCAAGAGTACTTCATGGAAGGAACATCTGGAACAACTTTAGTCCTCCATGGTAACTGGACTGGATCAGTCCTGGGGCATACTGGGACATACATAGTGGGACAACTGGACATCAGCTGAGACAGCAATTTTACTCACCTGACCTACGCGGGCATTAACATCGCCAAACTCCATCAGTTGCTGAATCACCTTGATGTCTTCTGGAGAATCCACGGATATAAGAGACGCCAGCATTATGGCTGTGTATCCAATTTTGTTCCTCAGGTCCACTTCACACATACCTGTAGACATTATCAGGCACTTCCATAAGTACCATATGTTTGGGGGAATTTATGTCAGAATAGTATTTTGGTGGAACATTCAAACTCTCTGGACTGATGTGAAAATAAAAAGTGTGAAAAAATAAATAAATAAATTCAGAGGTCATCTGACTTTTTTTGAGAACTGTTTGTCAATTTTTTAACTTCTAGTCACTTGTGTTCCCATATTGTTCCTTACCTGTGTCTAAAAGGAGTTTGACAATGTTGAAATTGGAATGGGACAAGCTGTAATGCAGGGCTGTGTTGCCATTGTCATCCACCATGTTGATGAGAAACTGAAGGACAGTGGGTGTTTCCGTGGCCACCTCGTTGATGTACAGAGCGACGGTGTTGGCGCATGAGTCCTCCTCAGCTGCTATGTGGAACCACTTCTGGAAGACCACCATCAGAGCTTGCCTCTGTAAAGTAGAAGGTTTAAAGAAGAGTCGGTTTAAAGTTTTATTAACTGGTCTCAAACAAGCTTCAAATGAGACTCAGAAGATTTGTGTAATTTAGAGTGAACATGCCGGCATCCGAATTACCATTTCATCATTTGGTTCAGCCACTTCATCCATATGTTCCTTCAGGAAGTAACATGCAGTCATAAAGTCTTTGTCAACCTTTGTCTCCCTGGAAGAAATAGAATTTGATTGTTGATTATCGATGCTATTCTTACTATTGGCAATTTACCTAAAACATGCACACATGATTTTATCTTACCTGCCTCCTTCACCTTGTGATGACTCCTGTGACTCAGCTACAGAACATGTGCTGTCCTGCTTAACATCTCCATTAACTGGCTGGTCATCTAGACTTTCAACTTCACTTGTCTGCTCTTGGATATCTGTCTCTGTCGTGATATCTTTTGCATCACCGCTGCCATTTGTGGTCTCTGGAGGGTCATTTCTTCTTGCTGTCTGCTCTGTAATGGCCGGTGTAATACTCCACAGCTGTGGTTGGATGGCTTCTGTTTGGAGAATCTCTTGATCAACACCTTGATTGTGCTCCTTTAGGACTACACTACTCTCCCCTACATCTTGTACATCACCAGGCCTGCTGAGATAGAGCAAGATAAAGGCAATACGTCAGCCTTTGGATAATTACATTTGATATGTTCATTGTAATGTCTGTTGTACTCTGACAAACTATAGATGTAAACAACAATTACTAAACTTAGACAGCTCCAACAATTGTGCTATGTCTGGAAGTATAACTGAGGTACCAGTCCTTACCTCTCTCTAGCACTGACTATTAAGGTAATTTCTCCTTCTCTGCATTTATCCACCACAGGTATTTGATCCTCTGTCTTGGACTCTTGAGCTTAAATGAACAGGAAAGCAAAAGATATACAAAGGGCTTGAGAAATTAATATGAATTAGACATTCTTTGGATATTTATTATTTGATAGGTAGCTTTGTGTCAGAACTAAGAACCGCATGGTTGAATTGAAACCTGTAGCGTTGAAGTAGCTCGTCTTTTATTTGTATACATACTGACTTTAAATAAATGCTGTAAGTGTTAATTTAACACTGGGGTTTTTGGTCAGTGAACAGAAGGAAGCAGATTCCACCAGGTGCCATCCAGATGCTCTCTTCCACACTGGAAAGTCCCTCGCCATTTCTACAAACTAATTTTGCTGTCTTGAGCAAAGAGCAGGTCACGAGAGATCTCCAGAGGAGCAGCCTCTGTTACAGAGGGACATGCTTGTAATTGTTTTTCCATGGTTAAATAAAGTTTCCTTCATCCCTTTAAAGTTTTTAGGTTTCTGTGTATTTTTCAATAAGCCTTTGCATTTTGAAAATTTACCTGGCGTTGGCGCCTCTCCTGCTGCAGACACATAAACTGAGAGGAGGCTGACGAGACTGGCCAGCTGCTCTTGGATGGAGCAGACGCGTGGTGGCAGGTGCTCGGAGGAGAGCACTCTTCCCGATGACTCCACTCTGCACAGACATTCCCACTGCTCATTCAAGAGCTCTTGAACTCTTTTCACATGGTGCTCCATGTCTGCATGCGATCCTGCAGGTTCCCTTGACATGAGGGGTTTAACGTCCCCCTCTAAACATGCTTGGCCACTGTTACTTGGTTCCTGTGAATGAGTTAGAACAGACTGTTCTGACTTTAATGGTTTCACTGACGTGTCCTTGGATGAAGGCTCTGTCAGTGCTGCGTTGTCCACGCGGTCTAGGTGCGTCGCCGCACTCTCGATCCTGACCCAGACGTTTTCAGTGTTTTTGGTCAGCTCCTTTATTCTCTCGTCTTTCACGCAGCTCTCCTGCATCTGCTCCGTCAGCAAGTCTTGTGTTTTGTCCAGTTCTGACTCTAGCTCATGGAGTTTCTGTTCTAGCATGACAACTTTTCTCTGGAGAGCCTCAGTAAGAGACTTTGTTCTCTCGCCATGATCTAAAGGATCTTTGATATCTTTGACTATCTTAGTCACTTGCACACCATCACCGATCCCCATGAAGGCTTTCTCAATGCTTAAGGGTATCACCATTGCATCCACTTGCTCAGATGATGCCTTGACATTCTCTTCCAGCTGCTCATACTCCCGATTCATCCAATCATCATTTGATTTGTTTTGATCCTGCACAGCTTTTGAAAGTTCTGTGACTGAAATAGAGTCTGAAGTAACGGAGCTTTGTGGTTGACTTCCAGAAAATTCCGAGTGCCCCATGGAACCATTTTGGGATTGGACTTTGAGGAGGAGTCGCTCTCGCTCCTCCTGCAGGATGCATATCTGGGCTCTGAGTTCCGGTATGTCCTTGACCTCTCCCTCGAGCTCTGCCACACGTTGTAAAGCTGCAGTGAGCTGCTGAAGAGTCCCATTCACCCCTCCAATCTTTCTTTCTGGGCTGTGGAAGACGTCTTCAGAGGACCCATTTTCTTGCGCAAGATAATCCCTTGAACCGTTGGGGCTGGTTGGGTCCTCAGTAGACTCTGAGTGTTTCCTTAACAACACTGTCAGGGGTAAACTGGAGGCACGCAGTAAATTTGGCCTTACGTGAAGTCCCAGAGGCTGTTCGTCGAAAGCTTGAATGGTGGCCTGCATTTCGACAGCTGTGAAGGAATTGCAGACAGTCTCTGATTGCCTGATAAGACCGGCGGACCCACTAGACTGCTCAGAGTCTGCAAGTCGAGACTTGGGAAATAAGGTGCCAATGGAGTTCCACTGAGGAGCTCTGCAGCCGTAACCGGGCAAACTGAGGTTGCGAGATAGGGAGCCTGCGTAGTGGTTGCGCTGTTTACGTTGAATCTGCACTCTCTTGATGGTGTTCCCCTTTTCAATATCGTCAACATACTTAAGGAAATCGAGGTCTAAATGAAATCCATAGGGTGTCTCGACAGAGTAGGGGAGTGGCCTTCTGTGACTTCCATTTTCTTTTGGAGAAAAACCATTCACTGGGAAAAGACATACAGTACAATCAGGTTCATGGAACAGCGTATTGTATAACATTTTAACAAATGGGCTGCTTGGTAGCCTGCAGTCTGGGCAAAATTGACGGATTGAAGGTTTTTATAGATTCGTACCTTTCTGTGAATCCATTATGTGCGGACCTCTGTCATCAACTCTGCCAACGTGATGGAGTTTTCCTTATTTGCTTACCTGTATATACAAAGTTTAAATGTTGGTTAGTCTGTATCGATTTGAAAGTGACAAAACAAACAGACATTGCATATGCATGATATTGTCTAACACTGCTGATTTTCACAGCCTCCATACACAGAAGACTATGTGTGGCTTTTTCTTCATACTCACTAACCACACCCGACTGTCTCCCTCAGTCTCTCTGACCACACGGCACAGAGGGGGACCACAAAGGCAGCCACAGGCCAAACAATGTAAGCTATGCAGTAAACACACAAACAGCTGAGACCAAACACTTCCACTCACTTGCATGGAATAAGTAACTCAGATGTGCCTCTTCAAAGCTCACTCTATACCGACCGAAAATCTTCTTATCAAAAAAAATCTCCTTCCTTGGTGATCCTAATGTTTGTCTGTCGTCTAGAGATGATCATCTCCAGAGATATGATCAGGTAGAACAGTGCAAACTTAGGAAGAAATAGGGGCAGACCACTTTGGTGATTAGAGGCAATTTAAAGCACCTGGACAAAGTCAGCAGATCTGTCTAAAAAGCTGATGTAACAAAGTGCAAAGCACACTGGGCCCTGTCCATACTCTCAAAGTTTGCTTTCTACACTGTGTTGCACCAAAAGAAAAGTGCAGGGGTCCTCAAGCAGGAAATGTAATATGAAAAAAAAACAGCCTTGTGCATCCTGAAGTTTCATGCAGGCATGCTCGCACCCTGCAACCCAGCTGCTGCCGTGACTACACAGACACGCAGGTGATGACCCCTGCGTTTGTCATCCACATTCTCATTGGTGCAGACACATTCTACTGACATGCATGTGCGTGACCACCAAGGCATTAGCAGGGCTTCTGGAGATACAGTGATATGGAGGTTGTCCCAACACTAAGAGCAAGGGGTCTAAAGGCTACTACAGTCTGCCTGTCTGAATGTTTCCATTTCTTCAGGAGAAACGTTCCACTTCTTCGGCTAAGGAACAAGCCAAGTTTGAACAATAGAATAACAGCAATTACTTTTTTTTTTAGATTAGCTATGGATAAGTTGGAACATTATGAAAGGCTATGATTAAAATGTCATTGCTGCTGCTTCCATAACCTTTTACACTGTTGACTGATTTATGGTAAATGTCTTAACTGAGACATGTTTGGTTTTAGTATGTAAAATAGTATCTCCTCTCAGTCTTAGTTATTAGTTGCTTTAAGCAAAGTATCCGTAATAAAGACAACACCCTACACCGCCACTGAAAAAAAATACTCTGCTTATTTAATACATTTCTTTCCACTGCATTCCTTTTTGGACCACAAATTGGATTTGAACCCAATACAACTTGAAAACTGCTACTGCCTTCAAAAACACATTTTTTAATGATGCACCCTGTGAGAGCATTTTTCAGATTTCAGTTCAGGCTATATGGAGAGGGAACGCACACTATGGAAATCTGAGAGGAGCAAACATCATTTTAGTCTGCTGAGAAAATTTCAGTCGAGCACAGCTACACATGCCAGAATGGGAATACAGTTTAGTCAGATTTGCCCTCAGTGATTCAGAGAAATGTAACCACATGCGTTTATAGTGAGAGCTGAAATTCTGGCTGTTGGTCTAAAGCTACAAACAGCTTGAGAATTAGTTTTTTTTTTATATGATACGCCACATAAAATCTTAAAATCTTTTTAGTTGTAGAGCAGTAAGTTTTGACCTCGTACACTGAAGGTTTGTGTTTTGTCCGTCTCTTTCACTCACACCCACACACATGCGAGTGTGCACACGCACACACACACATACATACATGCACACACACACACACACACACACACACACACACACACACACACACACACACACACATTGAACGCTCCGGTAAAATACGTTTTGTTCTTCCTGTTTGGCCCTGTTAGTGGTGTGGTTTCCTCGGCACAGAGTCTCATTCCTTCTCCTCTATTTGGAGTATGGGTTTAGGACCAATGCCAAGCCTGAGTCCGCCAGTCCTTCACTTTGTGTGTAGAGGGTGTGGCAGGCTCAACTGCATCTTCTGCTGGCCTTTAACATTGACCGTTTGGGACAGTAGGAATGGGTGGGGAGTCATTCCAGCATTAGTACTCTTCACTACGCTGTCCCAGCTCTGTGGTCTGTGACAGTGAAAACTCTGTCCCAGAGTCTGTTTTCCAAACATTAGAACTGCACAGTCGGCACTTTCTATTTCTGATTTTTTTTCTTTCGTTCTCTCATATACACACATTCATCTTTTTTTCTTCCAAGTGTTTTCTTTAAAAATGACTTTGATTCCTTTTAATCTCTTTGTATCTCTTTTAAAAAATATTTTTTCATCTTCCTCTCTTTCTTTGTGACCTCCATAATGTCTTTTATCCTTTCTGTCTCGCTTCATGTCTTTCCTGTTGTTTTCTTTTTCCATGTCCACACTGTTTGGACCATGCAGATCATCTGGGCTTTAGGCCAAAGGCAACATGGGCACATGCACAGCAGTTACATGAGTCACGGAGTGTGAAATTGCCCTAAAGCAAAAGCAGACCATGTAGAATACCATATACAATACCAGAGTAACAATCTAAATACTTCAACTTGAAATTACGTTCAAAGTGGTTTATATCTAATGTTACCTTGAGCTATCTTGGAGCAGACCTGCCCATTGTCATAGGAAAACAATGACTTCATGTCAAGGAACTTAAATCCCCTATTTGTGAACAGTATAGTATACCACAGGAAAATACTGTTTAAGAAAATAAGCATACTGAAAAAGAAACCTTTTCTGCTGAAGATTTGGAAAGACATCATAAAGACCACCGTGACAACTTTTTAGCTCAGACAAAACACAAAAGGAAATATATTACCGCAAATGCTATAAGTTTGGCGTTACCTCCCCACTGCTTCTGTTAGTCTGTGCCAGTCTGGTGTCTTTGTCCAAGAGCTCCCTCTCCTCCTCTCACCCACCACGAGACACAAGAGCCAGAGCAAGTGGGAGGCAAAAACTCCTCAAGAAACGCAGACATGAAATTCTCTGAAAACGTAAGCTGGGATATTGTGTGTTGACAACACAGAGGCTGTGGCTGTAAAGGCCATGCCTCTCCCTGTGCTGCCTGTCCAATCAGAGCTGGTGGGTGTGGAGAAACCCTGAGCAGAGATCCAATAGGAACAGAAGGGTTGACCATAGCGCAGTACAGAACTTGAGAGACATTTATCAAAACAAGGCCCATGTGTTGGGAAGGGGGGGGGGGGGGGTCAAAGTTTCTTGAGGTCTTATAACAGTGAGAGTGGCTGAAGAGTCATGGTTACTTGTATTACATGCACATGCTTGTGTAGTTACATGAATGCACATACGGTAAACATGTAATTCAATATAGTGAGGCTCATCATTGTAATGAAAAAAAATACCAAGAGGGCTGTGAGAGAGGCCCACATAACTATGTTACGGTTTTTCAGGACATAAATACTTCTTTTCCTTTCTCTCATATGAAAATAATCTGAGCAGGACTACCCAAAACAAGAAATCACTTACATACTTAAGACGTTTTCATAATTGCTTAAATGCATTTCCTAAAAGAGTACACTAATCAATGGGTAAAATATTTTAATAGACTACTGAACATTTTTCCATTGTCTCCAATTTTTTCATATTGACATATGCATGAACCATAAACAGACAGAATCACACTGTCAGTTTTTTTATGTCAGAATTTAGAAAGTTCTCATTTGTCAGAATCCAAAACAAGACATCAAGAAATCAAGCTGTACTGCCTTCATTTTTCTACATTTACACATCACTTTTATCAATATATAAGTCATAAGGAATGTTTCTACGCATGTTTACACAGTTAGAATGCTTTAATAGAACAAATGCTAAGACAATTGCACAGATTTGCATTAGATTAGGATCCCCATTCGGATCCCTGACAACTGCCGTCCTTGTCACTGGTCCAACACAATCCCAGTCAGAGTTCTGAAGCTTGAAAATGAACAAAATCTTTCTTAAACTTGTTCCTTCCCCCAACCATGATGTGGTGTAAATGGCCAAATTTGTCACCCAATTTACATCCCTTTTGACCCTGAACTATGAAAGTTCCTTCCCCAACAGCCTACAGTTCACCTTTAAGTGTACAGGAAGACAAACAACACAAAAACAACCCACCACATTTTCCAGACCCACCATGGTCTCTGGGGTAATTAAGAACTAGTCAGCTTGGACTATCATCTATGCACAACAGCTATTTTCTTCATGGGGCTCAGAAGAAGGTATTCAACAATATGGGTTGACATGGCTACTTCACATTCTTAGTGCAAATCTCTTAAAATCAATGAGGGGCCTACAATTTTATACGGATGTACGATTTGGCATTCCTGCAGCATCTTAAGGACCAACCTCCTAAAGACTTCAATCTCCTCAATGATAAAATATACTCCTATTTTAGGCCTCAAGTTGCAACCACCCTGTCCACAAATAATTATTCAAACCTTTCTTCCTGCTTGAGCACAAAACGCCACCCTAAAACCAAGTGAAAATATAACTTATTCACCAAGCTATTTTGTTTTCAAAAAATATTTGAGGTTAGGATTTCTGGTCGTGCATTTTTTTTTTTGTAAATGCAAAACAGTTACTGCTGTCACACCCAACAACTGGTGAGTAGTAAATAAATTGCTATCAAACACAACTATTTACCAGAAGACTCTTAGTGCCCTGCTACTGGTATTACATTTGGTATTACATGTGTGGTGCTTTGTTGTGCTGTGATAGGGACAACACCCACTGCTGCAAGGTTCTGCTTTGCCATTCATATCCTCACCGTTCCAGAGGAATATCTGTTACAGCATTACACAGATTCTGAACTACCCTGCAGAAAGAGCCGTGATCACCTTTACTGGCACTAGTCCCTCACTTTGTTAAATGATCCAAAAGGTATTATTTTATATTTATATTTATATTTATATTTTATATACGTTTTATATTTATAACGTACCATTTAGAAGCTGATAAATCATTACAGTGGAAAAGCTAAGCATGTGTGAGAAGTGAACAGTTATCTAATGCATATAGAGAATACATATCTGATTTTGAAACAAGCATCATTCTCAGGAGTAATACAAATGAAAAGGGCACTAGTTTCTTAAAGAAAATGCTTTGTTCTTAAAGAAAATGGCTTTTTTGTTCATTCAAATCATATGGGTGACAACTGTTAGGGTCCCAATACATTTGATCTTGACAAATAAATGTCATAAATGTCAAATCTGACAGAAGCTAATGTTAAAAAATGTACCAGCTGGCAGAAAGGCAATATTGAGACATAATACTACTTTAAACTGACTCTGTGTGTGTTTCCCTGACCTTTGCAGGCTTCCACCATGATGAAAGGTTCTGTAAGCTGGTAAGTCTGTGATCTTTAAGAGGTGAAAGTGCTGGACGACTTTGTTTTTTTAATAAAGGAAGTGGAAAAGTATGATCATGTAACGTCAGGAAGAGACACCCCAACAAAAGCTGCGTATTAACTGTCTAATGCTTTTTGCTGAACAATGCCAGTCATTAAAAAAGTCCAAATGATTCCATATGAAAGCTTGTCCAATCCAACTATGGATGTTAATGTACTTTCATTAGTCTTATTATTCCCTTGAGTGGCTCAACACAGAAACAATACAGTTAAGCTTGGAAACTATATTCAAACGTAGAGATGAGCTGGATATTATTTTCAAATCCCATGCCTTGTGGCCTCATTATCTTATGAGCAATGCTGTCTGAATTCTCATTGGCTGTAAAAGACAAAATGATTCCAGAGGTCTGCGCTTTTCTCCACTGCTAATCAATCACTGTACCAACCAATCAGGTGTCTGCAGAGATCTGTCATGAGTGTCACTGTATCAATCATTCACTTGTGCCAACCTATCAGAGCTGGCACATTCTCTTCCCCTCCTCCTGACAGAGGAGCTACTGATGCTGAATGCTGTGTGTCTCGTATGGCAGCTCAAAGAGATGTACTGGCAAGCGTCACATCTGCTGTGTTCAGCTTGCTGTGTTTGTCATCCTCTTCTCTAACTGGTACTGGCACACTGGAAGGGGACTGTAGCGATGCACATTAGAAATGCTACCTTGTAGAGTGTTTATGCTTGACTGTGTCACAAACCTCCAGAAAGCTAATTTGCGCTTATTGAGCACGTGGCAAATAACAGAGTATTAAACAAGTCTGGCAAGAGTAACTTTTGGGCCTTTTTGCTTTGGAGTCTTTGCCACTCTTAAAATGTAAGTCTGTTAACGTATGGCTAAACTAGCCTTAGACACTATCTGTGCAGCACTGATGAGTACTGCATACATGGACGTTAATCAGTTGACTTCTGCCAACAAGAGGATGACCAACTGGATCAGGACTCATTACAACATGAAATGAAAGATGCCCCCCCCCCTGCAACTCCTCCCTAATAGGACTCAGACCAACTGTTTCCCAATAGCTCCACAATCTTGTGGGTTGCATATTACACCTCGGACACATGATCCTGGCATTGCAAATTATTTTTTATTGACAGATCAGCATAACCCTAATCTTAGAGTGTCAGGTCAGTCTAGCCATAACTTATATCCTGAAAGTGTGAGAGGTCTGCACTACATTTTTTTGAAGATTATTATAATTATTTGTTACTGTGTCAAATCACAAGTCTTACGGATGGTGGGTGCTAGTACTGCAAGCTGTCACAATTCTGTATAGAACAGGTAAGATTAGGTATAAATAATGCACATTTGTACTGTTCTCCTTTCATAGTTGTGTGTAAAAAAGTCAAATTAGACATCAGGCTGCTGTATGCACTCAGGTTCATGCTCAAATGAGTTCATGTTTCACAGTAGTTCTCCCTGACTCATTTCAGTCAAGTATGTAGTTGTGGTCTGGACTGTCCTGATTCAACTACAAAACTTAATAGATTTTAACATGTGGTTGCAAAGAACGGGTTTGATCTAAAAATGGGCGGAACAGATCCTTAATCTTGTCATAACAAATAGAGTATATGTAACTTCAGGAAATGGGAAACATTTAGTAAATATTTCTGACCAAGTAAAGGGACATTCACTATTAAAGTGGTAAGTGTTAGTGAGTGTTAGGAAGTTAGTATGAGCGTAAGTACCAGTACTAAGTGTTAATATAATTTCCCTTTGGGATTAATAAAGCTGTCTGTCTGTCTGTGTGTAAGGAGAATCAGAGTTGAGGTTTAATGCAAGAGGGAAAAATGTGCTTTCCACCAAAAAAAAAAAAAAAAAAAAAACTCATGAAGTTTATTTTGTTAAAAAAATGAAAGCAGTCATCACTGGTAAACAGAGGGTTACACTATCAGGATGACCACAACACACTGGAGTGAGGACATGCTACCCCTCAATTTTGGGAGGCACACTGCCATCACAGCCATGGTAGGAAAAAAGTTAGACGATGTGTTGCATCATCTCATGGAACAAAAAAAACTTCTCATTGAGGAGAAGGGAATAGTTTCTACTGACCGAATGATTCTAATGATAGCTGAATGATAACTGTGGCCTTGAAAACTTTTTTAACGCATGGTATGACCTCTCAGCCACAATAAATATTGTAACCTTTTAGCAGATATGTGGCATGACTCTATGTTGAGGTAAAAACTCAAGTGGCATAGAATTATGGGTATTAGAATTTGCTGACATACATGAAAATTGTGCTGTATCTTTTTTGCAGATGCCTTTAAAGTCATATAACAAGAAGAGTTTCACACACACACACACACACACACACACACACACACAAACACACACACAATTCTGTCCCAGTTATGGGCTAACATATTTTTAAAACTTTTTTTTTTTTTTTTAATCTTCAATATACACTTCAATACCTTTTTTAGAAATGATTGTTTTAGAACATTTGAAGCAGTGCAGGAACTAACTGAGCCACACCGCTTCACCCTGCACAGGCTTAATGATCAACCCTCTTGCAGCAAGAAGAGTATAAAGGTCCTGAATCCATCTTTCTAACACAGGGAGCTGAAAAGTCTCTAGTAACACTGAAGCTTGAAGGTCAAGGGGGGACAGAACAGGTAATCATGAAACTTGCTTTGCTGATGATTCTTGTGGTGGAAACTGGCACATTCTCAATAACACTGGACATGAGCACTGAAGAACCAATGCTGGCTGGAGTAGAGACTCTCGATGACGTTCGGCTCATAGCCAATGGCCTCCTGCAGCTTGGAAAGAACTTAAGGGACTTTGTGCAAAAGACAAAAGACCAGATTAATGTCATCATCCAAAAGCTGAGTATATTCGACAGTTCCTTCCACCAGCTCTCTGCTCTGGCCAGCAAGATCAAAGAGGAAGAAGAGGAGCTCAAAAAGACCACCGTGATGCTCAAGGCCAATAACGAAGAGATCAAGAGCCTGTCACTGGAGATAAACTACAAAGTAGAAGACATCATGAGGGAAAGAGTTCAGTTCCAAAACCAGGTAGAACGACTGGAGGAGAAGCTAACTGGCCTGACCCAGGGTCTTCTCTCAGAAGACCAGGTTGCAGAAATTTCTGCAGTCAAGGTGAGATTGAATCAGTGTCATTATTTGTAAGTCTGAGACCACACCTTTCTATTCGCTGTTTCATTTGACAATATTTTTACTTTTTTTCTGATTTAGTTCCTAGTACATTAAAAATCATGATTCCAAAACTGTCAAGTACATCAGCAAAGTAATGTTAAGTACTCTCTGTGTAATACAACCTTGACTGTTTGTCATATGTCCTTGGGAAACCACAGATGACACATGGCAAAGTTAGATTTTGAACCTGAATTGAGCAAGAAAATATTAAATTTCGAGGTCTAAGATCCACTAACATCTGGACAAGGACATTTAAAAAACATTTAAATGAAAGCAGTTCTTTGTGAACGCAAAAGAACTAATCTCACTAATCTCTCTGAATCAGTTTTGAGAAGGTGACCAAACACACAATGTCTCAATCAGGAAGTGATCCAAACCCAGGAGAGGAACATACTAGAGCTGTTGAGGACAGTCAAGGAGCAAAGTGAGCATCTCAACTTTCAGCAAAACAAAATCAAAGGCTTGGAGAATAAGGTAAGATTTAAAATTTTTTATTTATAAAAAATAAATGCAAAACAGTCTATCCTAACCCAGCCACGAAACAACATCAAATCAATTTGTGTGCCTGATACTGTGAAGTGTAAAGTGTTATGGAATGTAAAATTATGTTGTCACTTCACTTCTAGCTGAACTCTGGCAGCCTTCAGGAAACAGCTGCTAAATTTCACTGGGATGCCCGAACCTACATCATGTCTGATTATCTCTCCAACTATTCCACTGATGGTAGCTTCTCGAGTGGTGAGGATAAGAATAATGGTCTTCCTAGGGCAACCATCTTTCACTGCAGACCACTGAGAATGATTCTCTTATAGATTTTCCAAAGCACTGTGGAGAGATATTGAGTGAGGGAGAGGAAACCAACAGCTTGTATGCTATCAAGCCAAATCATTCAGAACCTTTCCTGGTCTACTGCGAATTCACAGATGGTATGAGTACAAACAATACTTGAGTATTGGAGACTGGAGATAGCCAAACATCCTAATTTCACTTCTTCTCTCCACAGAGGGAGCGTTTACAGTCATTCAACGTAGGCAAGATGGTTCAGTCAGTTTTGACCAGTCCTGGCAAAGCTATGAGGATGGATTTGGGGACTTCAGGAGTGAGTTGTGCATTTGTAACATCAGTGTTCAAGAAACTGTGAACACAGGAATGAAGCTTCCTGTTCACTTTGTCGTGATGACACTAGTGGCCTGGAGCACAATGGAGTGCTCTGTCTTGATGTCAACATTTGGGCTTAACTGCTTTCAACAAACTGGCTTTCAGCAGCTTTTGACAAATCTTTGCTGCCATGGCCTTTTCCTTCAAGGGAACACCCACCGCTATATGGATTAGCCTCTAAGCTATATCAATTGTTTATAGTTGTTCAGTGCTCCATATTAAGAGTAGTGCAATGCTTTTATAGAGGCACAGATAACTGGTTGTATTTTATTGATCAAGATTTCTGGCTTCTAGGTGACTACTGGATTGGCCTGAAGAAGATATTTTCCATTGCCAGCCAGGAAGATTCTGTCCTGCGAGTTCAGATGGAAGACTGGAAACGAGAGAAGTATTTAGTGGATTTCCAGTGTAGTCTGGAAGGCCCTGTCTCCAACTACACCATCCATCTTAAAGCAGGAGGCCTCACCTCTGAAATAGAAAGCCCGACAAGAATGAGGTTCTCCACGAAAGATCACAATGATGGGAACAATAGCCAAGACTGTGCCCGTGACTACACAGGTAGTGATCTAGAGCTACGGATATTTAGTAAAACACAACAGCTAGTATATAACATCTTAAAACAAGGGTAATTCTTTTATAACCCTGAATTGTTTATATTATATACACATCCCAATATTAATATATCAATAATATTGAGTATTGAGTGTATAATGTATGAGTACTGAGAGGATAATAGTCATGTTACGATGATGCCCAAGATGTTTTTTTAATTATTTAAAAATCCAGAATTTCTGTTGCATTTATATTTATAATAAGATCATAATATTAAATGTAATACCATTTACTCTGTTTCCTCTGGATGTTTTTAAGGGGGCTGGTGGTTCGGTGGTTGTGGAGACATGAACCTCAATGGCAAAAGTATCCAATGCAGACCTCGCCGTAAGGGGGTCCACTGGAAACACAACAGACCCTCTCAAACCCTCTTCAAATCCTCACAAATATCATTTTATCATCTCAAGGCAACATAGATCCACACAGGCATCTTCTCACTCATAGAATGTGACACTGGTGTGGCGGACATATAAGTAGTGGGCGTATCATTGTCATATCTGAAACTCAGCTCCAGTATTTTGATACAGGATATGCACACACTGAGGTGGACATTGTTTTAAATGTTTAGTTAACCATGTGATATTCAAGCATATGTTCTCAGAATTTGTATCTCTTATTTATTCAGTTATTTCCATTTCCATCTAGAGCTTATTAATAGGGCCTTGGGATTCCATACTATGTATTGTATGATGCTTTGTTGTTGTAGTTATCATTGTTATAAGATTTACATTAAATGCCTTTTTTATTCTGTTTCTGAATGGTTTATTCAGAGGCAAGCAAGTGGCGGTAAATAAAGATCACAGGGCAGTCATGCAAGGTTACCTTCTGCTAATCTGAACAATTACACAACTACTTATTTGTTTTTCCATGTATTCCGTGTTGTTTGGCACAAACCATGTAGAGAGGTTGTGGTGCTCGGTCAGTGGGTTTGATAATGTTTTTTATCTGAAGTTGCTTTTCCTCATTCATAATGTGGTAATGTAAAATCAATATAAAACAGGCAGCACATCATAAAAAGTCATAAAGATTTTTTATGTAATCCTTATTAATGTACTGTATCATACCTAGTGTTCGAGGAGAGAATAAATGTTCTCTTCAAGTAAGTTTTGTACAAGGTCCAAAAGCATGACCTTTAACCTCCAACAAATGCAAACAGACAGGGCTTGACATTTCATAGCCAGTATCGCATGTGCTCACAGGCCAATGACCATTAATGCTCTGGTAATGCTTTAATACTAAAGGTTAACCATGAAAGATTTGGCCAACAAAATTGAAACAGCAGGAAATCAGGAACTTTGGATATTAGAAACTAATAATAATAATAATAATAATAATGCCCCCCATGACAATGGATTGGAAAAAATATGTTTAGAAGATGAATGAATGAGTAACTAGTGTTATTATTATTATTATTAGTAAAGTTGCCAGAATGTCATCTATCTTTAGTTGTAGTTCTTTCTTAGCCCTTCTGGGTCTCCTATGTTGCATGATGGCTACAAACCTGTGATGGTGAGGACATGTGATTCCCCCATGATTTGTACAGCTGAATATAACATCACCATATTCTAAATATCCCCTACCAAGATAAAAACTGTCAGGGGTGATTACTGATCCTACAGGGATAATCAGGTCTGATCTAAAATGAGCTGCCCTATTGCACCATACTGCAGGGAGTGGAGAGCAGAGTAATGGAAAAGAATCCAAGCTCTATTCTAAT
This sequence comes from Brachyhypopomus gauderio, assembly GCF_052324685.1. NCBI lineage: Eukaryota > Metazoa > Chordata > Actinopteri > Gymnotiformes > Hypopomidae > Brachyhypopomus > Brachyhypopomus gauderio. The sequence continues at coordinate 15,508,196 of NC_135224.1, read as the reverse complement.
CCAAAACTGAACTGAAAAACATCCATTTATAGCCGCTCCCTTTAATTTGTTAAAAGGCGATTTGCTGACACCTTGTGGACTAAAAATAAACGTAATCGCTTCTTATCGCTTATGAGACGTCAGATGAAGAACATTTTATTTGAAGTTGACGTGAACAATTCTGGGGTGTATTTCCCATAACGTTCGTAACGCTAAGTACTTCGTAACCTCGTACTTAACATTCGTAACTTACGTCGTACTTATAGTCGTTCGTAACTTTAGAGCATTCGTAACTTACCAAGTACTTCTTAACTCGAAGCTCACGTGCAGTTCTGCCGCTAGAGGCCGCTAATGTTCCTTTAAAAAACTCGCGCTGGTTTTAAACACGGCATTAGCACATTAGCTAAAACATGAAATTTTGGAAATTAATATTTGTGAAGAAGCAAAGCTTGAATAATTTAGTCAGTATTTTCCTAGAATTTACTTAACTTTGGTTGTATGACTCGTTTTTTTTTTCGTTTAAATAGGAGAATAAATATATATTGTTTCATTTCATTCACATCAAACAAACTCGACATAAGTGCATACGATTAGTTATTGATGTACACATTTAATTAAATAATTTAAATTTTATAAAATACCTTTCCAATGTAGTAGTAGTATTAAATTAGTACAAATATTTTTTTAATCTAATAAATGTATTCCCTGCAAAGAAATGACTCTAGTTAGCCAAATAAGCTTGACACGACATGACTTGATATGTCTTAACCAATCAAAAGGACTTATTTAATCATTTACATATGATATATATGATATATATATATATAAGTATCTTTGAGTAAGGCCTGACTAAAGTGATGCTACTGATGGGTTTCTGCAGACTTTCTGTTTCCCATGATGCACAATGATCCTCATACACACTCTCAGCTTCTTGAGCCTTGTTATAAAGGCATAAGAGTATTTATCCCCACCAAATAATTCCTGCTCAAACAACTACATGCAAAATATATGTACAAAACTACATACTACTGCGTTAGAATACATACCCCCCCCCCCCCCCCCACTCCAGTGAAATAGTTTCAATGAAATGTACACCACTGCATATAGGTGAATGTGCAAGTCTTGTGCAGCTGGTTGGTTGTTTGTTTATCCCCTTACGGTTATTTTGTGATCTGTTCTGTTTATAAAGATCTCCCTTTTGAGTTTATATTACGTTATTGGTAGTTGGACTTGTCCTGTGTGTATCGTTCGTTCGAGTATAAATCATGCCACATATAGGCATGCACAATCCGAGCACAGACGATAACCAGAGAGATCCTGTCAATTCCCAGTGTCCACCTCCTAGCACCGCAACATTACAGACACATTAAATGCCTTAGCCCCACTGCAGTACTACATGCTGCAAACCCCACCAAACCCCATATTTGAACACAGTAATAGTTAGATGGTAATATTGCATAATACTGATTGCCTACTCCTATATGATACTAGCTGCCATGGGTGGACATTTCAGGTTTAGAAAGTAAACCTCCTTCCCAGGAGCCTGAGCAAAATCTTAGTGAGGACTTTTACTTTTTGAACCTGGAATGTCCACCTCTGCTAGCTGCTCAGATCTTTGATGACTGGTGAGGATCCAGCAAACATATCACAACAGGCACAAGATGTGCCTCGATTTGGCAGTATTATCTATTACTCCCTCTCATCCTTTGGCTTATTCTGTCTTGATTTGGCCTGTGACTGTGCTAGTGTGGCATCTGATTGGCTATCATTGCGTGGGTGATCTTAGCCATCTTACTCAACAGCCCTCTAGCGAGCAGGAAGACTGACATTGACGCCCCTGCACATGTGCAAAGAGCAGAGCCCATCTTCAGTTACTGTCCTACACGGCCTCTTTATTTTTGGATGCTTGACGGCCCTGCTGCCAGTCCGTGGAACGCCCTGGGGCAGCCACAAGGCTTTCCTGTCCTCCTCTTTCCTCCCCATTCCCAGAGCTCTCAAAAGGGGACTCTCCCACAGCAACAGACCTCCTCTTCGTGTCTCTTCTCTCCTTCAGCGATGGAGGAAGGTCCCCTGAGGGTGCTGACTCTCCCCACCACCCCGTTTTCTGACCAGAGACCCGGTACCAGTGGGCTGAGGAAGAAGGTGTACGTCTTCCAGACGAAAAGGAACTATCTGCACAACTTTATTCAGAGCATCTTCTCCTCCATCGACCTGCGAAATCGCCAAGGCTCCACAGTGGTGGTAGGAGGAGATGGACGTTACTTCAACGCAAGCGCCATCCAGGTCATAGTACAAATGGCTGCAGCCAACGGGGTCAGTTGCTACACTTCAGATTTTTTGTTCTTTAGTACATTAGTACTGTGCGAGATTGAAACTTGAAGCAGTCAGTCATTTTTGCCAGAACTCAGCGTCCAGTAACCTGTCAGCAATGCCTCGTATCTGTGTTAACAGCTCTGCCAAACTTGAACTTATGTCTCTTGAATAACAGACAAAAAATCATCTTGAATGAAAAAAGTACAGTAGCACAGACTTTATATGTTGATTGCAAAGTCCACTGGGTGAGATTAATTATGGAACCAATTACACTAATACAGCAGGCTACTTGAAATAGTTCTTAATTAAGAGACAGATGCAAATGAACTACAAAATTATCCCTTTAAATGGAATTAAATAGACCTGCTTTGTCATTGACACTTTAACAATTTTAAAGGTCACAACGATATTTATTCTTGACACCACTGGTAGAGTTGTGCATATATAAATAAATTATACACAACACGATACCAACTATAAATGTTCTCCTAATTTTGCCAGTAGTATTCCAGCACAGGTGGAGAAGCCATGTTGGATAACTGAGTGTAACTGCCAAAGTCAATCTGATGACACAGACAATTATTACTGCTCTCTATATATAAAGCTTTCAATGGTGTATAAATGGAATAATGCTTGTTTTTATAATCTAAAGGTCATCCCTGAAAAAAAAGCTATTTCTTGGTGTTTTTCACTTAATTTTCACATAAATATTAAAGAGATTTGTTCTTTATACAGTCCAGTTTTTTTAAAGAAAATGTTAAATTAAGTAAAACATTACATGTAAGCTCACTCTTCTTTAAGATTCACCCATGCTCTCACATTAACCTCACTCAGGTAGGCCGTCTGGTGATTGGTCAGAATGGCATCATGTCCACGCCAGCAGTTTCATGTGTGATCAGGAAGTACAGAGCAATTGGTGGAATTTTGCTTACTGCCAGTCACAATCCTGGAGGACCAGATGGAGATTTTGGAATTAAGTTCAACATTGCTAATGGAGGTAAACAAAACAAACAAAAACAATAACAAAACTAAAACCACAACAGAGTCGAATATCTGACATACATTCTAATGCCATTCACTGTACTGCTGTCTTATGAGACTTTCAAAGTTTACAGTGATGAAAAGTCCTGATAATATTAATGCAGTCATTTCACTGCTTGCTTAAACATGCAAATTCAAATACATCAACAGAATGTCCATCATTATAGTTATTTCAGTGTTTCTCTGTGTGTCCTGTTATTATTTCCTTCAACCACAGGGCCTGCTCCAGAAGCAGTCACGGAACAAATATTCCAGATAAGCAGATCACTTGAAGAGTATGCCATCTGCCCTGAACTCACAGTGGATCTGGAAACCCTTGGCAAGCAGACCTTTGACTTGGAGAACAAATTCAAACCATTTACAGGTGAAGGCATTGTTAGTATTACATCAATATCATTTTAATAACATTTACTGTAAATGATTGTGCATGTTTTTCGGTCTGTTGTTGCCATCATAGTGGAGATTGTGGACTCGGTGGAATCCTACGCAAACATGTTGAGGAACATCTTTGACTTCGCAGCACTCAAGGAGTTGCTGTCTGGAGATAACCACATACGCATTCGTTTAGATGCAATGCATGGAGGTAAGAACCTATTATGGTCTTTACATCTTTCAAGTGACCTCTGCACGCATACTGTATGCATACTCAAACAAGCAGAGTCAAGACATGTAACAAAAAAAACATGTCTTACAAACGTCTAGCCAGTTGTACTTGAGCGTATTTGCAAAGCCAGGAAGGTGGAACAAGCTCATGGGTTGTGATGTTTCCTGTCTGAACCTAAACAAGCCATCTCTGATCCAGACGATTCATAATGCTTTCAATGGGTGTCAAGGTGTTTCTTTTGTAATGGTTCTTCTTGAAAACATCCATTTAACATTTAACAGACTGCTACAAATTTGATAATGTCGATTTAGTTTAGAATGTGGCAGCTATTAAATCCTGTATTAAGTGCAAAGTCTTACGTTTGATGTTCAAAGCTCTTAATATTCTAGCTCCTGCATTTCTTGCAAATGTCTTGAAGAATTAGCCCATCTGGATTATTTTGATCATATGAGGCAGGCTTACTGCTAATTTGTAGGACTGCTTACAGCTCAGCTGATGGAAGATCTTTCCTTATACAGATCAGATACTCTGGAGTTAATACTCCAGGAAACATTACGAATACAAACTGTGTAGGTGTTCTAAAATCCAGTTTAAAGATTTTAGCACATCTGTACAGTTTATTAGGAAATTAATTATTTTATTCTTTGCTTTCACTTTTTTTACTTCATACTTTTATTCATTTAAAGTAACTATAATGCAAGTTCTACAGTATTACAATCATATTTGTTATTACAGGCCTATACAGACCTATATCTACTTTTTGAAGGAACAGGATATCTATCATAGCACAGCTGTGAACTTCCCAAAGGCTAGGCCATCTAGGTTTGGGATAGATAGAGTTTCCACATTGCTGTTTGCTAAATGCTTAAGTTGAGATGTCTGGCATAACATTGAAACCAAAGGCGAGTTCCCCTTTCAAAAAAGGAAGCCCTGCAATGTGGTGTGCACTCTTGACATGAATGGCATTTTAACAAGGTGTGGCATCCAATATCTCACCCACACTTCACATGGTTTACCCTGAGTGGTCAGCACTTTAAAATAAGGGGCATTCTTTGGTCATTCATTTCTAGCTTGTGAAAGACTGAAATATAGTATTTAAACAACATGTTGCCATTCTATTTCTCATCCAAGGTTGAGTGCCTGATATTCTATTAGTGAAATTTGGAATTTTGAAGAACCTTTACTGCATATCTTAATACTGTAAAAAAAATGTTAGTCTTCATCTAACAAATTCCCTTCTTAATGATATACATTTTAAAAGAAAAATCCACTTGTTACTGCTTTACTGTCTATATTTCTGTGTGATACTGTATCTATTGCTTTCTCCAGACAAAATGTTGTCTTATGTCTGTTTTAAAGTGGTTGGTCCATATGTGAAAAAGATTCTGTGTGAGGAGCTGGGCTCCCCTGCAAACTCAGCCATTAACTGCATCCCTTTGGAGGACTTTGGTGGTCAGCATCCGGACCCTAACCTGACCTACGCCGCAGATCTGGTTGAGACCATGAAGAGTGGCCAGTATGACTTTGGAGCTGCCTTTGACGGTGACGGTGTGGGTGTTCATAGCATAACACTATATGATTAACTCATCCTTTAGTGTTTGAGATATTTTACTCTCCAAGACGACAGATATTTGTTAGTATAACAGTCCCCTCTCATGTCAGCTCAAAACTGGTTGCTGTTTTCAAGTATTTCTTTTGCCCACCACCCTCATTTCTGTTTAAATCTACTGGTTCTCAAGGAGTATTCTTAGACTCAACTCATTTGACCCTACCTGACCCTGTTTCTTTCTTTTTAGGACCGTAATATGATCCTGGGGAAGCATGGGTTTTTCATTAACCCCTCAGATTCGGTTGCTGTCATTGCAGCAAACATCTTCTGCATTCCATACTTCCAGCACATGGGAGTGAGAGGCTTTGCCAGGAGTATGCCCACCAGTGGAGCACTGGACAAGTGAATATAACGTTTACTTTTATATGCTGTTGCTACTTAAAAATGTGGAACCTCTCACACATTATACATCATACCAAATGATTATAGATTTACCATAATACTGCTCTTCTCTGAGAGGACACATAAAAAGGTTGTGTGTGTGTGTGTGTGTGTGTGTGTGTGTGTGTGTGTGTGTGTGTGTGTGTGTGTGTGTGTGTGTGTGTGTGTGTGTGTGTGTGTGTGCTACAGCTTTTCATTTGCACAACTCATTTTACTCTGAGGTTGAGGTCAATGAGCTAACACAGTGCACATTCACTACCTAGTGTGGCTAAAGCAACCAAAATACAACTTTATGAAACTCCAACTGGGTGGAAGTTCTTTGGGAGCCTGATGGACGCTGGTCACCTGTCTCTCTGTGGAGAAGAGAGCTTTGGCACTGGTATCTAAAGCCTAACTTTCCTATGATTTATATCTTCCTCTTTTTCAAATATATGCATTTTATCAAAAAATTATTATTATTATTATTTTTATTTAGAATGGATTATAATTCCACTATGATGCAGTACCTTATGGACTTTCTTCTCAGGTGCTGACCACATCCGGGAAAAGGATGGCCTTTGGGCTGTGCTTGCATGGCTTTCCATTCTTGCTGGCAGAAAACAGAGTGTTGAGGAGGTTATGACTGAACACTGGAAAACCTATGGCAGAAACTACTACACCAGGTAAAGATACTGTATCAGAACATGAGAAAATTATACATGACTTCACATATGAATTAAAAGTATTATGTTTAGAAACTACTGCAGACTCTTTCGATTCACCTAACAGGTACGACTATGAGAATGTGGACATAGATACAGCTGTTGAGTTGATGCTGGACCTTGAAGTGATCATTTCAGACAAAGAGTTCATTGGGCAGAACTTCACAGTAGGAGAAAAAACGTACCAGGTGGACAAAGCGGACAACTTTGAATACACTGACCCAGTAGATGGAAGCGTTTCAAGAAACCAGGTATAATCTTTTATATAAAGAACATATACTATGCACTGTAAAATATACAATCCAACAGATATACCCAACTCTCAACAGGGCTTACGGATCATATTTAAAGATGGTTCTCGCATAATCTTTCGCCTGAGTGGAACAGGCAGTTCTGGGGCCACAATACGCCTCTACATTGACAGCTATGAGAAAGATGTAAACAAGATTTTCCAGGACCCACAGGTACATTTATGGCATTTAGTTTAAGCCACCTCATTATTGGTTTTCTAGAAATAGTCTAGAAAATTCTTAATCCTGAATAGGACACATGAAAAATAAGTTAATGTACATTATTTTTGGTGAAAGTGAGTGCCTTAAACACTAAAGGGAAGTGAACAGTAGTTGTAATTGTGACTACTGTTAACCTAGGTTACATGTAGAGAAGACATGTCTGGATTAATTTTCGTTATGATTTATCACAGGTGAAGCTGGCTGAGCTTGTGACCATTGCTATCAAGTTATCGCAACTGCAAGAGAGGACGGGAAGAAGTAGTCCTACAGTCATTACATGATTTTTGATGATGGATATTTTTAATAAAACTAGCATTTAGAATAGTTTTGTGGTGTTTTTTCTTGTACTCACCTTCTCAAGCACACGTTCAGGCGGCCGTTCGCAGCGCATGCGCTCTAGCACGCTCTCTTGTCTACTGTTTCTTAACAACGCAGATCTACTCGCACCCCGCGCACGGCGGCGCTCAACTGATTTCATTCGTGAATAAATTCCGTCAAATGAAAAGTGCCCAGTTTTAATAACGTCTGTTATCGTGAGTGACATTATTACATTTTTTCCTCAAAATTTGACTTTTGTGTGTATATATAACTTCACATGAGACATCGTTGAAAAACTACTTTTTAAAGTATAGCTAGACAATTTATTTCTTGTTTGGTCAATTAGCTACTGAAGCTCAACTCTAGCAAAGAGTGTTTGTTGTTTCGGTTAACTGTTTGTTTTCCTCTCTATCACTTCTCTATAACTTACATTACATTAGACGTTCGGGGACATTAGCTGCTTTAAAAAATGTATTTATTTGTATTTACAACCTAAGAGAACCACTGTTCTAATATGGACGTTGCTGCGACACTCTCAGCTGAATCATACAAGACCAGTCATATTGTCAGTGCCCGTGCAATCAACAACTCGGAGATGGAGTGTAAGAATCCATTGCTTTACATTACAAAATCTTAGAAACATGTAGTTGAAATTGTATTACCACTACTGTATTACTAAGCCAAAGGTCACTATTTCTAAACTTCGGAATACATTTTATTTTCATTTATTCATTCCAAACCTTTATTATGGAAGCTGTACCTGATGCAGGGCTGGAATCACAGAGCAGGTAAAAGTGGATCTGTCGGTCCCATCATGCTGCTCTGTTCATTCTTTCCCAGTTTAAATTTTTTATATTTCATTCCAATATAATGAAAACTCATTTTATTCCCCTACATATTACAAGGGTTGTATGCAGAATTGCTTTTGAAGAATATCTTGGAGCATGGGTTAAGATTGCTACCACAAAACCTGGGCTTATAATGAGAAAAGAATGTACGTATCATTTGGCAGACATTTGTGTTAACGCGTAGTCCCTACCAACATGAATATTACCTAGTAAACATCATAAATATATAACTTAGGAAACATATGAAACATAGGAAATTGTAGGATAGAGGAAAGTTAAAGGCTCTGTGTATTTTTGCTCTTTGTAGCCTTGGATGCACTGATCCAGTGCCCGGAGATGCTTGCAGCACATTACGGCATATCGGGCAGCGGGTCAGATGACCTTACTGTACAGCAGCGAAAAGTGTAAGTGCTGACAAATAATAACAATTTACATACCATTCAGCTTTGTCAAGCAGAGGAGTCTACCTCATTCTCAACAAAACGTTCACAATGATAAAGTGTGGAAAGCATCATATTACTGTATCACTGTACAGCTGCACTGTAGGCTGGTTGGTGATTGTCTTCATATGTTGTCGCAGCTTCAAGGAGATTATGTATGGCCCAGGGCTGAAGAAATGTAGCAAGAGTAAATTGGCTCGAGTCAACCAAATCAGAAGGACCTACCTGCTCTATAGATCTCCAGGTGACATCTATGATAAATAGGTCTTCCAGTGGTCTGCCAGGACAGTCTATTTGTATAAAATAAGGAGACACCACATCCTCTTTTAACCTAATACTAAGATACAGTTGCCATTGAAAATGCAAATGTGTTTTTTAGAATTTGTATAAGACCATAAGTTCTAACTGCCACAATAAAGTTGTTTATGCTGATAGACTGAACACATATATTGATTTATAGTATAGAGTGAACATTTGTGTTTTTGAACATATATGCCATTTTGTTTTGTTATTTGGGATGTTTCTGTAGATCTGCGGACTCCACATATATCTGAACCAAGGGACTTGATCAGAGACATGGAGAACCAGGACTGCTGGGAGGGTGAAGTGGACAAGCTGCTAGCATGGACACACTCTCTCTCCTTTGAGGACCTGGACAGACAGTAATTTGGAGCCTGGCAGAAACCACAGTTGAACTAAATTCTGTAAGCCTGTTTGATTTTCACACATATGTCCGTGTGATTTCATAGCCGCAATTAAGACTAGAAAACAATTTGCTTCAGCAGCTCTGGAGACATAAGTGTCTGAGACAAGTGACGTAAATGTGTCATTTGGCTCTGGTTTACAGTTCCAACTGAATTAAACGAGTTTCAATATACATCACTGAGGCCACAGTTTACAAGTGTGAGTGAGACCGTGTCATGCATGATTTAGCAGCAGCAGGCAGTAAAAGAAACATTCACAAAGAAATTAAATTTAATGTAATTAGACAAAGACACCAATAACAAAAGACATGGAAATACCACCTGTGATATCAAGAAATTGCATTTTCCTATATTCAAGTGCTATATAGGCCTATGTGTCCTGCATTTTCACTGGAACATTTAACTAGAACATAAAACTGTTATAGATTTGTGTTTGGTTTCACATATCAGGATAACAATGAAGAGTAGCAATTATTTTTTCAGACGTACATTCGACTCACAAATCTTTAACCATGACTTAAAACACAATGAAAAAAAATTATACATCTGTCTACAGAATGGACAGAACAAGGCTTCAACTGCCACATAACCACAAAGTGCAATAGAAAAAAAGAAAAATAGCTGTAAGTCAAAAGACGATGCTTGCAAGAATTTACAATCATGTCACTTTATGCATATTAGACACTTACTTTCCAAATGTTTCAGAATTAGTTTTTACACAATGCTGTATTTAACATTAAAAAGCATAAATCTAAAACAAATTACTGAAAGAACAGTAAAAACATAACTATGTGAGAAATACATGATCTTATGTGTATGAGGGGCAGAAACCCACAGTATGAGACACATTAATACATATATCTGTTTTTCTCTTTTAGTTGCCTACATACTTAGGATTTACAAAGAAATACTTGGCATTTACACTGTAGTAAAAACATGTATGACAAATGACAGCACCTCTGTTCATTGCCAATGAACACCAACCATATATGAGATCAGTCTAGAAATGATGCGAAATATGTTATGTTTGAGGGTAACACTTTGCAGTAGTCCCAGAAGTGAGCCTTTGAAAAATTTAACAGCTGCGGACTGAGCTGAGCTCCTCTTCAGATAAGAGACGTTCAAAGACTGCGATCAGGCCTTTGAAGTCCACCCTGTCCTCTGGGGCGTGGGCCCAGCATCTGCGCATCTGGGTGTACACCTGCTCCAGGGAAGGAGAAAGACCATGTTGGTGAGTTTTTGGGTGTGTGGACATGGGTTTGTGCAAGTGTGAGCTCAGGTGAAGTACTATTTTGTATAGTGATGTATCTTTTAGCATGCAAAAGTACTTGTTTCATCAGGCTATATGTGTAGCATGTGTAATAGTTAAAAGTCTTTTCTCTGTCATGGTGGTGATGTATCATACCATATCTGGGCAAGATGGTGGGCATGACAATCTCCACCCACCCTCCAGAGCTTTCACTAATCGTGCCATGGTCATCTGCCCATGTGATCGACCAATCATGTTCTGAAACATCTTGGTGAGAAGAGGCAAAAATGTGACACCAGATGAATTTCTGGCAATCAGTACTATACGGAGTACGGCCTTACTCGTTCAAGTCATTCAACGCTATCATTTAGTACTAAAATTAGTACTAATCATTATAGTACTATCATTATAGTACTATCATCATTATAGTACTAATCATCAGTACTATACGGAGTACGGCCTTACTCGTTCAAGTCATTCAACACTATCATTTAGTACTAAAATTAGTACTAATCATTATAGTACTATCATTATAGTACTATCATCATTATAGTACTAATCATTAGTACTATACGGAGTACGGCCTTACTCGTTCAAGTCATTCAACGCTATCATTTAGTACTAAAATTAGTACTAATCATTAGTACTATACGGAGTACGGCCTTACTCGTTCAAGTCATTCAACGCTATCATTTAGTACTAAAATTAGTACTAATCATTAGTACTATACGGAGTACGGCCTTACTCGTTCAAGTCATTCAACGCTATCATTTAGGACACAAAACATCCATTAAGTCGTCAGACAACAAAACATCCATTAAACTTTGAGGTCAAGTGCACATTGCCCACACTAAAGAGTGCAATCCTGGAAAGCAGTTGATCTAATGGTGCACAACTTACCTCAGGGGGGCTGCTCTTGCGGTCACAGTAGGTCATAAGTTCATACAGTGTGACCCCAAAGGACCAGACATCAGAGGCTTTGTAAAACTTGCGGTGGATGAGACACTCAGGGGCATACCTGCACATGTGACAGACGACAAATAAACAGAAAGCAGAATTTCATGGTTGTACATGTGAAACTTCTCTTCAATATATACTCACCAGTACACGGGACTGTCCTGTTCTTCCTTTACTGTGTAGTAGTCTTCGTTGTCTTTGATGCTCTTTGTCAGACCAAAGTCTCCAATCTTCACAAGGGTATCACTCTTTACCAGCACATTGCGGGCTGCCAAGTCCCTGTGGATGTAGTTCTGAGACCCCAGATAGTCCATTCCCTGTATGGTACATTTTGGAGATGTTTTTTCAAAGAATTTCATACATTACCATATACTACATGACTGGCTCAACCCTGTCACTGTATTGTATATTAACCACAAACGGTACAAGAAATACATCATTTACCAGTCATGATCACAATGATAGGAACATGTCTCAGTCAGCAAGGTGAGTGGCTATGTCAAGGAAGTACTGTGATGCGTCTTCGTACCTCACATATCTGCATGGCATATAGCAGCAGCCTGTGCTGGCTGGTCTGGGCCTTTTTCTTGGGTAGATAGTCTTTCAAGCTGCCAGCGGGTAGATACTCCATAATAAGCTTGATGGTCCTCCCCCCTGTGAGAGATATTCAGAGAACATGTCCACCGTTTACTTGTTTCCCATGACGACAACGCCCCGCCCCCTCGTGAAAGAATTCGGTGTGTTATGGCTGCGATGCTGGTCCATGCTAGCGCCCCTTACCCTCCTCAGTGCAGATGCCTTTGTATTTGACGATGTTCTGGTGGTAGAGCTCCCGCATGGTGCTGATCTCCCGCCGCAGGTTGCTGCTCTCTGGCACGTCACTCTCCGACTTCAGGGACTTCACGGCCACCATCTGTCCGCTCTGGTCCCCATTTGGGTCATATATGCAAAGCTCGACCTTCCCAAAGTGACCCTGCGGGAAGTTTTTATACATCACATGTACACGCAGAAAATAAGTGCTTCCAATTCTAGTTATCAACTGTGATGGCAATTAATTACACACAGTTTTTACGGAAACATAGCTCTTGGATTCATAATGCTAACAGTGCTTCATAGTGATTCATGCTAACATCTGTATGACAAAGTTTTCCAAAGCATTTGTGATATTAACTTGCGAAAGTTATTAATTAAAGTGTTATTAAGTTCATAAATCTTTCATACATTAGTAAGCACTGAATTAAACATTACCAGTGTATTTATTACACAGATAATGAAATGTATGATTTTTTAAAATAATTTTTGAAATTTGTATATAGTGTTTGACTATCTCAAGTTACTGATAGCACAAGTTACTGATAGTACAGTTTGACCATACTCTATACATGTCAAACATTGAATATTCTGCACCAATACCTCTCCCAGTTCCCCTAATTTCTTGAGAAATCTGCTGTCAAACAGACTGGGATCAACATCCTGCACAGGAATGGCCCCCGACACCATTGACGGGTCTGAGGAGGCAAAGTAAGAAAGATGTGGCTGGTTAGAAAAGCGATATTTGCACGATAGCGGAGTATGGGGAGAAGGAGCACATCTAAGACTCCTCCCAACTATGCCAATGTACTCCTCTTATGTGACAGTCCTGAGCTTTCTCACCCCTCCCTGTCTTCGTAGTGTTCTCTAGCACTCTTGCACTCCACTCACATTCCAATCTTCTAGCACTAAACAGAACCTGGCCAGGTCTCGGTCCCGAGTTCTCATAATTCCTTCCTCCTTTTGACAGTTTTGCTTTCACTTCTCAAGCCAGTTTTCATTAACTGAAGTTGTGGCCTGTACTCACAAGCTACTTAATGTAGTGCAAAGGCTGTCAGTTTTGTCCACAATAGGATGAAAATGGCCATCTTACTCTGCTCCTTGATTCGGTCCAGTTCTCTGACTATAGCCCGGAAGAAGGGTCTTTTTCTGGGGTCATAGTTCATGCACTGAGTGATCAGGTTGGCCAGTTCATTGCTGTTGGGAATCACTAGTGTGCCTTCAGCTTCATAGAACCGCTCTTTCTGCATGCAGACACACACACACACACACACACACACACACACACACACACACACACACACACACAGATTAGATACAATAAACTGGAATACTTGGTTGAGATACTGTAAAGAGATAAACCAGAAAGATGTACAATTGTTCATTAGTTGTTACGAGTAATGACTTAAAAATAATTTTGTTTTCTCTGTCCTAAAATTACTTATTTTAATTACAGGTCCCAGAAATAAACAAAAAAATAACAAAAACAATCCTGCTCAGCACCTCTGTGAGTTTCTTGTCCCTTAGTGGTGCCTCTCCATTATAGCAGATCTCCCACAGTGTTGTCCCAAAGGCCCACTTGTCCACTGCCACCCCAAGTGCTTTGGGGTTCTTCACACACTCTGGAGCAATCCAGGGAATCCTGCTAATGCATTCTGCCCAGAGACACAATGCAGGGAGGTTGTGTGATATTACTCTTTGTCCAATGAGATTCTACTTACTATTCTCATCACACTATCTTAATATATATCCTTTCTTCACCATGGACTGGCAAATAAAACAATTGTGTCTGTTTTAATGAAATGTCTAGAAGTTAAGAAGCAACACCATTGTTGAGTTAATCGGATTGTACACACATATGCATGGCAACTTTGTATTAACCTTCTCTGTTGAGTGTCGTGATGGGCACACCAGGGTCACTGAGCTTTATGAAAGGAACTCCTTGTCCGTTGAGACCATGTTTGGCCAACAGAATGTTCTTTGTGCACACATAGCCATGGACAAGCTTCTTATCCTCCTTTAGGAGATGAAAATACAGACGTTTTGCATGAGTTATCAGTACTATATATCTCAGGAACCTCACTTTGACATATGAATCTATGGAAATCTAATAAGGGAATTCTTTGCAGAAAATTTAAGAGCCAATTTTCAAAATAGATTCAGTCTGAAATTAAATCCATGGACTACAATGCATTTTGACATTTATTCCTTGTAGCTACCCTGAAAAATACTTAAAGTATTTGCAGAACTTTCAACATGTCTAATGATAGAATCTGTATTGTGCGTTTACTTGTAGTGTGTGTTAAATTTGGAAAAATTTTACCAGGTAACTGAGAACGCTCGCGAGCTGGTCAGCAACCTGGAACTTCCAGGAAGGAGTCAGATCAGAGTGATGGGCACGCATGAACAGGTCGAGAGGGCCATGCTGCACAAACTCCTCCACCATAATAACTGATGAGAGAGGCGCAATTGCCGGTTCGTTAACATCTCAGGGTCTTAATGTCCTCTTGCAGAATATGTAAAGGCATTCATCCCGGCAGACAGGAGGCACTTACCGTCCATGCTGTGCATGCAGATGCCATGAAGGACGGCCATGTGCTTGTGCGAAATCTGACGCATCAGACTCACAGTTTCCAGGAATGCCTAAGGAACGAAGGTGTTTGAGCATAATGGGAATTCTTTGCTCTGTAGAAAAAGCCCTAAAGGCGTATGGGATCTCGCTTACCGAAATGTCCTTGTTTCCAGCTCCCAGCACCTTTAGAACCACCTTGACCTCCTCGGTGCTCTGGGCACACACTAGACCATCATCATCTGTGTTCTGCACCTTTAGCCAGCCTGAGTAGATGTTTGTGCGAGTTCCTTTGCCCAAATGCTCACCCTGTGTAACAGACATATTGTTTATACCTACTTTGTTAGGTATACTCGCCTTGTATACCATCAGATATACCATTCTTAATTCATCAGTCACTCTCTACCCAATTAATCAATAGTCATTTTCTGACCAAAGGGATCTATATATGGGTTATATATTGTCTTGTAAGTAATTTTCAATAGAGCAAATGTGTTTCTGATGAAGTGGGCAGTTATGGGTTCGAAAGGTTTGGTGACTTGATGAAATAATGATAATGGACACACTGTCATACTTTACATACATCAGCATAAGTTCAGCATAATAGTTCCTTAACATGAGTTCATGTCTTAATGAAGGCCAGAGATGGTGCAACTGTCTGACCTGAACAAGATCCTCTTTGTTAATCCTGTGGAATACTAGCTGACTGGTCCATGAGGGTGGTGCAACCAAGTCAGGCCTCGTCACCATCAAGAGATTGGACAACTCTGAAACACAAGCCAGCATAGAGAAACAGAACATCACAACAGTATATCTGCTTCATAATGCTGCTTCCTTCAATTGCAGTTACTGACTACAGCCTCTAGAGGGAGTGGGGAGTACTGGGGGCTCTTGTGCCTGCTCAGCAGAAGAAGATAGCAGCATTCAGAATGAGAGAATGTGATGGGTGCTTTTCTACCATTCACACTGGATTAACAACAACAATCTCTCAGACTGTATCGGGAACAACAGAATTGGCCGTTTTAAGGCATACGTAAAGCATCTGTGAATTCCAGGCCTGCGGCTGGTGTGACAACTCAATAAACATCAGGCTTTTTAAAGTTTTCGAAATACTGGCTGTGGATAACCATGGAAAGCACTCATCTTGAGATCAAACTATGATAGACACATGGAAGGTGGCAGGTCTTTTCTTTCGAGCAGTACCTCTTGGCTGTGGTGGGCAACCTCGGGTCAGCTTCAGGGTGGTGCTGTCTGTGCTCAGACAGTGTCCCGACAGCTGGTCTGTCAGGTCCCTCAGGGTGGGCTTTTCAATGTTGGTCCCGCACAGATGATAGCTGCTTTCTGTTTTCTCAATCTGGAAGTTCTTGAATGTCTTGACCGTCCCACCAGAGATATCCCGCTGGAAATCATCCCACAAGACAGGAAGACATGACAAGAAAAATAAAACTACCAGATATAAAATGACAATATAAAAAAAAATTCTGACTGCTGTCTCCCTTTAGCAATAATTTGATTCAAATGTTTAATAATGCAGCATACATATCAATCACACAAATACATTTAAACTTAACTACTCAGTTCCAAGCTTTAACAGAAGTGAAAATACCCAGTATGGGCAGATTTGCCAGTAATAATACAATGTATCAAAATGATTTGCTGCAGCGTAAAACCGACCTCGGTGCAGATGACCGTGAGTAGAACGTGGTTGTGATCAGTACAGCTCCAGCGAAGGAGGTACATGCCGTCCTCATAGCCCTCCTGCTTCAGCTTGTGTATAGCGTATTCAGTGCTGGAGACGAGCACAAACGGGTCAGAACCACGTGCCCCGTCATGTGTGCAAGTCTGCCCACTCCAAAATGTACATATTGCTGCACACGCTCACCTGATTGGACCGTGACATCCCTCACACAGGTTCCTCTCCACCGACATGGGCGCCACTTCTGTACATAGGAAGTGATGTGCATCTACAGTGAGCCTGAAGTAGCCATCTATTAGACTGACAAAGGACAAGGCCTCGCTGTGGTCAGCCAGCTGCAGTTCCTGTTGCAGGCAATAAAAAAAAAGAAATGGTTTGTTTTCACATACCAAACTCATAGATTATTGATCTATTGATCTGGCAACAACAGTACAGTTATTAGGAGACAGCTGGGACTCCAAACTATCAAACAATGGACCGGGCTTTGTTCTTCTAATCCAAGCATGCATTCAATGAATGTAAACGTTTTTTTATTGAGGTTAACATGGATTTTAACATGGATTACCCTGAATTTAAAACTGAATGTTTTTTTTTTACTTACCATTCTTTTGTTGTCTTGTCTGTAAACTGTCACCAAAGACTCCTTGATGACAATGTGTGTGATCTCGTGAAAATCCGAGAAGAGAGTCCAGCATTCCCTGTCTTTGGCTGCGTCAGCTGAGTCACTACTCTGCTGATTTTGTTGTTTTTTGCCCCTAGTTGATTTCTTCCTCTGTAGGTTGCTCCATGGGTTTGGCCAGTTCTTTAGAACAAAGATATGTAAATATTAGAGGGTAGCACCCTCCGTTCCATACTTTATGAAGTTCTGCGAAAACTGTAAAGCTGAATTGAGGATGTTAGCCATGCATACCAGGAAATAGAGGAAACTGTTTTTACCACTGGGCTGAAGAAAAGAGAGATATCTGATCTTATCATCTTCAGTAGAAGAGCTCATCCTGACTACAATTACATGTACACTGCATTCAAAATATAGTGGAACTTGAGACAGCGGAAGTCTGACCAATAACATCAACATTCAAACTATAGTGTCATTTGAGACAGCCTGTAAGGTAATATCACACAGAAATATCATACCACCCTTTCGAGTCTGTCAATGTCATTCAGGCATGAAAACTCACCTATCCATATATTTTAACTCCATGTACTTCACAAGTGGTCAAACCGAATCAGTGAATTCACACTTCAATATCCCCAGTACACATAATCTCTTGAGTTTAATCCAGTCAAGTGTCTCTTACCTCAGCTAGAACCTTTCGCCATTTAATGCCGCACACTGCAGACACGAGCACAACGTGCTGCGCTCGGTCCTCTACGCAGGAGCACGGGGAGGGCTCGTCCCCGTCGTGGATGCTGAGGGACAAGGGGTCAAAAGCCTCGCAGCCGAAGTGCTCCGTGAGGGTTTCCAGAGTGGAGATGTACTTGACCTTCAGGTCATGTTTGCTGATGCTGCTACTTTTGATGGTCTGTTCGCTGAACTCCTCCAGGAAGGCCTTGAACACGTTGGCGATGCGCAAGCGTGTCAGGATGTTCCTCTGGGAGATGGCCTGGTTCAGAGTAGTGGGGATGTAGTTTTTGTACCTAGCAGCAGCAAAACAGAGAAGGCAGGGACATTGGAGAGTGTAATAGAGAGCAGTTGACTAAAGTGACATGATTATTACAACAATAATCATATTGTTGAACCGAAGAATCGAGATTGACATAGACATAATTAACACTCATTAGGGTTGGCAAAAGTAGTTAACAGATCCAAAACTGGGTTTTTTTTTTGTTCTCTTGTTAAGAAATGCATTTTCCTGTTAATTAATGCAGGCAGAGTGAAAAAAAACAAAAAATTTTTTTACTTGTATTTCCTGACTAGTTCCACTTTGGACAGGTTTTTGTCCATGGCTTCATGGGAAATGGCCATTACAGCCATGCCCAAACACTCATTTTCTATGTGCTGGACATCTTCCTGGGACTGGGCTTGTCGCAGTGGGGCCAGGCCACTCTGGAAGTCGTACTGGCCCTAGAAAACACGTACACAACACTTAAATGTGATTCCTAATTCTCAGGTCATTGCCAGACCCACAAGAGCTTCTGTCTGAGAAACTCCCTTTAGATTTTCCTCCATGATTTGGTATGCAAATTTGGTGGAATGTTGTACCTGTGCGTAGAGGTACTCCAGAGAGGCTGCGTCCAGAATAGCTGTCCCTTGAGCGTTTGTCCGTTTGTGGGTGTGTCGCAGTATAGGTGGAGTGTCTTGATTAGTTCCATGCCAGTTGGCGAAGTAGTACCTGCATCAGAGAATAAAGCACATTTATTTCTAATGTGAAATATTAAATTATATTTAACACATTAGATTTCAATAGAATTCTATTGAAAGTAGTAGTAATCTTCAAGGATTATTATTATTATTATGGTCTTGTATGAACATGTACAAGAAAACAGCCTGCAGGATATTGTAAGGAAAATCGTTCAAAAGAAAACCTGTTTACCTCAGGTTTTATCACAGATTTACTACTATTTTAGCATTATTAACATTACATATAAAAACTCTGAAGATACATATAGCTTCAATAATAGTTTGGACAGAATAATATCACCAAATATCACCAAACAAAAAGTCCTCCCTGATTATGCCTTAGTTATCTGTGACCAGGAGTCCAGGGGAGCAAATCTTGGGCTCCTGTATAGGTGGGAGGGACGACATTGTTCTCTCCCGTCAGTCACTGCAAAACTAGCCTACCGTTGACACATCTGTGTGCTCATGCTTTCCTCTGAAATGTTGATGCTGATGTGTTCAATCCCAAACACTGAATGCCTTTGTGTATTTTTAACAAGAAAATTATGTTTACATTGGAAATATGCTGGAATTCCACTTTCACTTTACTTATGTAACGCTCACCGCGTCACACAGCGCCAATTATGTAAGTTTGGACTACGCCACCCTCAACTAGAGGGAAACTAATCAGTAACGTTTCACCCGCGCGAGATTACTGCCAGCGAAAATAAAATTGTTGGACTGCAGAGACTGAGATGCAGATCATTTATTATACAAAATATAAAACACCGGACATTCTTAAAAAGAAGCACCGTGCGGTACAGCCACAGACTTTCCGGAGCAGCTACCTAACACAGGTTACCTCACTTCCACCAGCGGGGGTTGGCGCGCACCTAAAAGAATAAAGCAAACAAACCACTCAATACACAAATAACCCACACCACACGTTCGCGTGAACGCGCTCCAAATAAACTCAAATTCACTGCAAATAAACCCCAAATAGGTAGGTGCCGCCAACACCTCACTCGTTCTGCTCCCACCTTTCTCCAACCGTACCGCCGGGCTAAAAATAAAAAACACAACAGTAAATCACGTTCCACAAAACACGTCTGCCACTAACAAACTCCAATTCCTATAAAGAAAATTAAAGGGGAGAAAACAGTGGTCTAGCTCTCACGCGCACTCTGATGGCTCCGTGCAATAGCTGGAATGACTCAGATCGCCCGTGACTTGGCCACCTCTGCGACCACTCGTATGCAGCTCACAACACACCCAGTCAGCTTCTAAAAAGCCCCGAACAATCTCAAACTCCGAGAATGGGTAAAAGCTCTGGCCACTCAACAACTCTGAGAATGGGTAATAACTCTTGCCACCCGGAAACTCCGTGAGAATGGGTAATAACTCTTGCCACCCAGAAACTCCGTGAGAATGGGTAATAACTCTTGCCACCCGGACCCGAGCGCGTCTCTCGTCCCGTCAATCAGCTTCCGAGCTAACGAGAACACACGAGAGTTTAAATACCCTTCGTGATGTGCACTAATTCACTATGGGCGGTGCCCTTAATTAAACCGGGCTGTATTTTCAGACACACTCTGTAACGGAGTCTTCCTGTTACATCTACCCCCCTCATACAATAAATCACTGTCCCAGTGATTTCCCCACTCACTCCCAGGGTCTATGCAGCACTGGTCTCGTTTCTAGTGGAGGGTGAACTAACAGCCTTGATGATGTCGCCACTGAGCGTGGGAGGTTAAAAGGGTTGGAATGCTGACCTGCAGTCACTCTGGACGTCCTCCTCACATCCCCTGGATTTACTCCTACAGGGATGGACTCACCCTCCTGATACTCCAGCCGCCTATTAGATGCAGAGCCTGACTGGTGTGGTTCAATCCACAAACCGATATCCCCCTCATCTTCACTCTCCAGCGGCGATTCGCTCTTATCCTCGCTCTGACCTACTAGGTCCACTCCTGGTACAACCAAATGCTGGCCAGGAACTTCCCGCAACTCAGCCCGATGTACATTTCTATCGGGGCCTGTTCCCTCCTCTGGGCGAATAGTGTAAACCCTGCCCCCACTATCCAGGCACTGAACCACCCTGTACCTAACCCCATCCCAATGGTCTTGAATCTTATTTCGCCCTTGCACATGATTACGCCGGTAAACCAGGGTGCCAGCTGGGAGAATGTGTACAGCCTGGGGTTGAGACCTCTGGGCTCTCGCATCGGCGGCAGCCTCCATATTTCGTTTAGCATGACTAAAAGCGCTTTCCAGGAATGCCTGTTGCCCTCTGATCCATTCACCAACCGACCCTTCCACCATCTCCTCCTCAGCCTGTCCCAACAGAAAGTCAACAGGTAAATGTGGCTTCTGACCAAACAACAACTCGTACGGGGAATACCCTGTGGACTGATGAACAGTGGTATTGTAAGCAAACAGAAGATGGGAAAGATGTAAAGGCCACCTCTTCTTCTGCTCTGGGGGAAGAGAGCGCAACAAGTCATGCATGGTCCTGTTAAACCTCTCACATTGCCCATTTCCAGCTGGATGGTAAGGAGTTGTCCGACTCTTTTCTACCCCATACAGTCGGCAGAGACTCTTCAACAATTCCCCCTCGAAATTTCGACCTTGATCCGAATGGATCCGTTTGGGCACGCCATACTTGTAGAACCACCGCTCAACCAGAACCTTAGCCACGGTACTGGCTCTCTGGTCTGGAGTTGGATAGGCCTGTGTGAACTTTGAAAACACATCCGTTATTACCAAAACATTCTCTCTCCCATCACTGGAACGTTCCAAGACGGTGAAATCTATGGCAACTATGTCTAATGGCCGGGAAGCACTGAGCCGCCCCATGAACGTGCGTACCTTTGGTTGTACAGCCTTAGCAACCACACAACGTGAGCACTCCTGGCACCATCGGGCAATATCCTTCCGCATAAAGGGCCAATAACACCGTTGTCGGATCAAATTAGTGGTTCGCTCCGTACCCTGATGCCCATGATCATCATGAAGGGCAACCAACACCTCCCTCTGTAACACCTCAGGTAACAGCAGTTGCAAAATTTCCTCCCCTCCGTCTGGCGAATGTACAACCCTATACAAGACCCCAGCTTCCTCCCGTATTCTTTTCCACTGCTTAACCAATTCCACTACCGCGGGGGACTGCATGGCACGCTCTTCGACAGTGGGAGGTCTACCTCGGGTCCAATAGATAGTGAAGTCCCTGATCACTGGATCAGTGGCCTGAAGAGCCTGTAGCTCAGGCCTAGAACGAACAGGGAGCACATCAATCGCCGCCACTTGTGTCGATACTGGCTGCTCTAGCACCGCTGCCTCAACTAATTCAGGAACCACCACACCCGGAACTATTTCCTGAACCGAGTCGACAGATGGAACTGGCATACGAGACAGAGCGTCCGCATTCCCATTCTTAATGCCAGGACGGTACTTGAGCACAAAATCAAAACCAGCAAGCTGGGAAGCCCACCGCTGTTCCACCGCTCCCAGCTTAGCGGTCTGCAAATAACTTAATGGGTTGTTATCAGTAAATACCGTAAACTTGGCGCCTAACAAGTACTCACGGAACTTTTCCGTCACGGCCCACTTCAACCCCAACAGTTCCAATTTCAGAGCACTATAGTTGGACATGTTTTGCTCTGCCGGATGTAACCCTCGACTCGCATAAGCGATGGGCTTACGCTGACCTCCCTGATCTTGAGACAGCACTGCCCCCAACCCGTTATGGCTAGCATCAATCTCCAGGACGAAAGGCTTAGAGAAATCAGCATAGCCAAGGACTGGGGCTGCCACCAATGCCTGCTTCAAGAAAAGGAAAGCTTCTTCGCAAGCTCCAGTCCAATGCCCTCCCACAGCACAGGACCTGGTCTTTTTCTGGCCACCCTGCAGAGTAGCAACCAATCGGTGTAATGGGGCAGCATGGCGGGCAAATCCGTTGACAAACCTTCGATAATATGAGGCGAAACCTAAAAAAGATCGGAGCTCCTTCACAGTCTGGGGCCGCGCCCAGTCAGCCACCACCTGGATTTTATCCGGGTCAGTTGACACCCCCTCCGCAGAGATCACATGTCCCAAATACCGAACCTCTGTCTGAAAAAAATGACACTTGTCAAATTTTAACTTCAACTGGTGATGTTGCAGCCGCTCAAACACCAACTCCAAACGTTGCAGATGATCCTCAAAAGAAGAAGAAAACACCACGATATCATCCAGATATAACAGCAATGACTGAAATCTTTCATCCCCGAAGATGCGCTCCATGAGCCGTTGGAAGGTACTGGGGGCATTACATAACCCAAAAGGCATGCGATTAAATTCGAACAACCCAAAGGGAGTACAGAACGCAGTCTTTTGTCTATCTCCCTCCGCCATAGGGACCTGATTGTAACCGCTAGCCAAATCCAGAGTAGTAAACAACTTGGCTCCCGAGAGTGCATCTAGCGACTCTTCTATACGCGGCAAGGGATAGGCATCTTTCCGGGTTTTCACGTTCAGCTGTCTATAGTCTACACAGAGACGGATTGACCCGTCCTTTTTCTGAACCACCACAATAGGCGACGAATAGGGACTACAACTAGGCCGCACCACCCCTTTTGCTAGAAGCTCTGTAATGTGGGCCTTCACCAACTCATACTGCGTAGGCGGGAGACGTCGATACCGCTGCCGAACAGGGACCTCATCCAGCAAAGGAATTTCATGCTGGATCAAATCAGTACACCCCAATGCACCATCTTGGCTAAACACTTGTCGATACTTGTGCAATAATGCCGAAGCCGCCTGTTCTTGTTGCACTGTTAAAGAAGGCCAGGAACAGGCCTGAAAGTTGGTCGATCCACAATCGGCCTGTACAGAGCGAACGGTTGCCACGCGTTCTACAACTGACACTTCCTCATCAAATGCAACACTCGAACCATCACATGGCGCATCAACCAAAAACAACTCACCCAAACCCGTACGAGAAGGGAGCCAGACATCCTGTTCGGCCACATTAACTACCGGCACAAAGCTGATCCCTCCCTGTACAGGGAGGAGAGCACGAGACACCAGCAATCCCGCAGGCAAAACATCACTTGTAGGTTCAAATAACACTGGGTCCACCACAGAGCCGCCAGTAACTCCACAGGTAACAGCCACAGCCTTAATAGAGCCCGCTGGAATCAGCACAGCCACCCTCCCCTTTACCCTAGCCCGGCCTAAACGACCCGAAGGGGGCAACTGATTTAGAAATTGACAATGGCTGAATACCCGTTTCCAAGCGGATCTCTCTGGGGCTATGTGTGCAGACTGAAACAGAGCAACACCTTGGGACTGGAACAACTCTCTGTAACACTCACTAATCACGTTCATGCCCAAAAGTCCAGGCAACCCCACACTCACGGCTCCAGGCTCTAAGCAAACAGACTCTTTAACCACCAAAATTCCCATGCCACATAAGGTTTTGCCCAGCACCGTAAGATCCAATTCGATGTACCCCACATAAGGAATCTCAAGGCCATTAGCGGCTTTCAACTGAAGCCAGTTACACTGCTGTAGAACCATTGTAGAACTCTGAAAATGTTTTCTGAAAAACCCCTCAGTGATTGTAGAGACCATGGAGCCTGTATCAAGCAAACACTTAACACTCACTCCTCCCATTTGAACCTCTACTGTGGGGCAGGTGCCGATAAGGGCACCCAACAGCTTTGAGGTCACCACAGAGCCCTCAATACCCTTACCTAGTGTATGGCTCTCTACACCAGAGGGAACTAGTTTCCCTGTGCCTCAGGCACGGCTGCCGCTCCCTGAACCCCTGAGCCGAGGGCTAATCCCCGGCGGCCCCTCCCTGAATAAGGCCTAGGCCCACCATTACAAAACCTAGCAATATGGCCGGGCTGATCACAACGGGAACAGATTGGTCTACCATCTGCCTGGAACCGATGAGGTTGCGGTGAAACTGAGGGCACTTCCAGTCGTTCGCGTGCCCTAACCCCAGACCCCAGGTGCTCCAAAATCAAATCAAGTTGCTTCTGTTGTTTCTGTAAGGTTTCTTTTAATGCAATTAACTCGCCTGCCGAAGCACCGAGACCTACCTGACTACAACCCCCACGCACCTCCACCTGAGTGTCACATGAGTAAGCCCGTGCCCTTGGAGTCGCCGCATGATCCCCTTCCTCAACCCAACGAATGGCCTCACTCCGTATGTCCAAAAAGGACATATCAGGGTTAGACCGAATGGACCTCTTGAGTTCCCTACGTAGCATCCCATCTCGCACGTGTTCCACAAACTGATCTCGAACCAGCAAATCTGAATTTGGAATAACACGATCATTTTTACATTTAATCACAGCCATCAGTGACAGTAGAGCATGGGAATACTCACGCAGGGACTCACCTTCCAGCTGACGTCGCTGAAAAAACTGCTGCTGTAAAACCACATACGATTGGGAATGGCTAAAAACCTCCTTTAAAATAACAAATATACGCTCTGGATCTTTCCGCTCCACCTCAGAGCGAAATCTAATCTCTGCTTTCGCCTCCCCATCCAAATGATCATATAAAAACAGAGCCTGCTCTGCACTAGTCATACGGCGAACCTCCATGGACCTACGCGCTTCCTCAATCCAATCATCAACCCATAACAAATCGGATGATTTTCCCGAAAACCTGGGGCACTTCCGCTCCCGTGGCACATAAACAAAACGATCAACAGCCTGTTCTAATGCAGCACCTGCTACATTACTACTAGAAGGTGACCCAGCAGCACGTAGTCTCTCATTATCAGCTTGTAGCTGCTGAACTTGTTCTCTCAGCTCTCTGAGCTGCTGATCCATATTTAAAACCCAATTTACACTCTAAAACAAAGATGTCTTCGTCCACGTCGTCTTGCGGATCCTCTTCCGGAGCCAACCACTGTTTTTCTCCCCCTTGTTACTAAAAACAAACAAACACCCAAAAAACTCAATCTGCACGTCAGCCTTTTAATCCTGCCGACTGCGCCAAAATGTAACGCTCACCGCGTCACACAGCGCCAATTATGTAAGTTTGGACTACGCCACCCTCAACTAGAGGGAAACTAATCAGTAACGTTTCACCCGCGCGAGATTACTGCCAGCGAAAATAAAATTGTTGGACTGCAGAGACTGAGATGCAGATCATTTATTATACAAAATATAAAACACCGGACATTCTTAAAAAGAAGCACCGTGCGGTACAGCCACAGACTTTCCGGAGCAGCTACCTAACACAGGTTACCTCACTTCCACCAGCGGGGGTTGGCGCGCACCTAAAAGAATAAAGCAAACAAACCACTCAATACACAAATAACCCACACCACACGTTCGCGTGAACGCGCTCCAAATAAACTCAAATTCACTGCAAATAAACCCCAAATAGGTAGGTGCCGCCAACACCTCACTCGTTCTGCTCCCACCTTTCTCCAACCGTACCGCCGGGCTAAAAATAAAAAACACAACAGTAAATCACGTTCCACAAAACACGTCTGCCACTAACAAACTCCAATTCCTATAAAGAAAATTAAAGGGGAGAAAACAGTGGTCTAGCTCTCACGCGCACTCTGATGGCTCCGTGCAATAGCTGGAATGACTCAGATCGCCCGTGACTTGGCCACCTCTGCGACCACTCGTATGCAGCTCACAACACACCCAGTCAGCTTCTAAAAAGCCCCGAACAATCTCAAACTCCGAGAATGGGTAAAAGCTCTGGCCACTCAACAACTCTGAGAATGGGTAATAACTCTTGCCACCCGGAAACTCCGTGAGAATGGGTAATAACTCTTGCCACCCAGAAACTCCGTGAGAATGGGTAATAACTCTTGCCACCCGGACCCGAGCGCGTCTCTCGTCCCGTCAATCAGCTTCCGAGCTAACGAGAACACACGAGAGTTTAAATACCCTTCGTGATGTGCACTAATTCACTATGGGCGGTGCCCTTAATTAAACCGGGCTGTATTTTCAGACACACTCTGTAACGGAGTCTTCCTGTTACTTTACTGCCTTTTTTCACATAGTCATTTTAGGGGACCAACAATAAGCCAACAACTGGAGAGTGACGGAATGAGGAAAAAATCAAGAAAGAACTCCTATGGAATTCGCTCATTTGTTGTTACTGCTGACATGACTGGCAGCTTCAGAAGCTGGAGGAATTCTGAAGCACACGGAGGCATGTTTAATTGCCAGATCCACCCAAATCCCTCCAAACTCACTGCACAGAATATTAAAGAGCTTACAGAAGAACAACAACTGCCCAAAATGGCAAAAAGAACAATGTTCTTAATAGGACATGTCAGTTGTCCATTCTAAGTCCATTTCAGCAATTACTTATGTAAACCTACTTAAGTGTTTTAGACGTCCACCCCAACAGACCGGTCGTCTGTACACACACACACACACACATACAGTGGCGTGCACACATAGACCTCAGGTGGTGCTAAAGCACCACCAACTCTGCCCTTTATCAACGAAAGTGCCCTTTTGAAACTTCGTTTTATTATTATTATTATCATTTTACTGAGGTCGGTTTGAAATTATCTTTTGAAAACCTGAGCGATTAAAAACAATGCCCTGAAATGAGCCCCCACCTCGCACACACCCGACCTCTCTCTTCCTTTAACACCAGACGCGCTGCAACAGCAGTTCAGTTCAGCGAGTGGAAGGAACAGCACGCACGGTCACAGATAGACTTCTTCTCCTGTGCCCCACCAGCCAGGTCACATACACATCAAGTCAAATCGTACCGTTTGCCCTCTAAGCCCAACGTGAAATCATTTTCTTGTGCAGTAAAATGTCTCATACAGCACCAAACTACTAAACATTTTTAACCGACTGGTCACCTGATAAACTAGTCGCTCTAGCCCAAATCAATGATAGATAACGTGAGGACGACCACATACAAATAATTAAGGTAGAGTTTGCAAATCTATGTGTTAAGCTGAACGTTTTCTGTTGTATAGGTTTTGTTAGGCAACATAAATGAACACATTCGTTTGTGAAAGAAGAAACGGGAAGTTCCCCATTACCTGTGAAAAATGCCCATTTGTATTCGTGTAATGACAACACTCAGTAGCCTATAACTCCTTCTCCTACTTTTTGGTCTTTTTACTGTCTTAATTGTAGGCCTATATTGATTTACTAATTGCAAAATATATGCAACAATGCCTGCAGACAGTGGAGGGTAAACAGAAGTTAACCGAAGGACTTAACAATGACTGTATATAGTTAATATTCCACGTGGAACACTTCATTATAAAAAAAATTACAAGCGCATGTTGAATGAAATTTGACTTTTATTTGTAACATTCTCTAAACGTGAGTTTTCAATGGAAAAAGTCACACCGCCAACTGATAAAATCCATATTCAATATTAACTATATACAGTCATTGTTAAGTTCTTTAGTTAACTTCTGTTTACCCTCCACTGTGCCCTCTACGCCCTCTATAGTGCCCTGTGCACTATATATATATATATATATATATACTATGTCAGAATACCTCATACGAAAATGAAGCTTTAATCTCGTCCTGTCGTCTATGGTGAAGGTGAAATTAGGAGGGTACCAGATCTTTTCAGTTTCATTGTAGAGTGCAAACAGACTACTGCACAAAGGAGATAGTCCTGTAAAGAGAGAGACCGTTTAGACACAATTCCAGTAGTGCTTATTAGTAAGGCTAGTGTTGAGCCAGCTTCACAACTTTTACATTTTTATGTCATTTGAAATGTTAATTTTGCCCTTGTCAAACATACAAGCATTTTATTGTCTTCTTTGGTTACCATTACTTTACCGCATTCAGCGTATTAATTTACATCATTTGTCAGTATGGCTATACTCACCTAATTTCTTGGCAGCCAAAATACACAACTCCTCCGCTGAAAAACTGCCTTTGAGGTAAATTAATTGGTGTGTTTCCGGCAGGTAAAAGTGTACCTCAAGACCTTGTAAAATTAGTGGCTTCATGATCTGCGACTTATTTCTTTTTTGTACCTTTGCGATGAATTGTCTGCCAAAGTCCATCTCCACAAAATGCAGGTTACCAAATACTCTGGAGAAAGTAAAATTGACAGACTTAAGTACAGTAATTTGTTTTGACAGCCTAAGGCAGAAAAAGACACAGCAACGCAATTTCTTCTACAGGGAAATCCGAAAAGAATAATCTAAATAAAATACACTATAAGATAAACAGCAATACGAATAACATTAAGGGGCATTACGTTACACACAGAAAAGTCAAAAACGAAAGTTATTTATTTTGACCCCCAAATATCACAGCAAACTTACCAGTGGCACTTTATTTTCGTCAGCAACTTAATACGACGACTTCCTTTCACAAATAAAAGTTTAGAAGGTAACGATCCATTGTTGTATTTTTAATTATTTATTAAACATCTGTCTGATACATAGCAAAGCACACATAACTGGCTTCCGTATAAAAAACGTAGAAGTTCTCGTAAACGACGCAAAAGACGTGACGGATTGGATCATGGTGATTTCCGCCTCGTCGCGTCGTTACATTTAACGCTTTACTGTCTACACAGACCGCATAAGACTACTTCATCGTTCGGTCTCACTGCCGCAATCTCACAGCCCCTTTAAGGCAAACATGTTGTCATTAATGGGAAAAACTGACTCATAGTCCTGAGAAATGGAGCATGCTCTACGCCTTTCTCTAGTTAATGGGTTTACAGTAGACATTTTTGAAACAGTAATATCGAAGAATAACCAAACTTATTTTCTTATATTTATGCGGAAATATTTTCACGTTTCATAAAAATCTAAGTGTTTAATTACATTTGAGCAAAAAAGTATCTAGGCTGATGGCGAGCCGTTCAAATAAATGTAGCCTACTATTATGAAATGTAGGCTGCCTGTGTGTTATTGCAGTCAGCCAGGCAATGAGATCCTGCTCCTTTAAGACACTAGTAGGACGCGTTTGAGGAGGAAATAGGAAGTCTGTGCCATGAACATTTAACACAAAGAAACAAAATCGAAAGAAATTTGTGCAAGATGGCGGGGATAAAAGGTGACTTTCCGACTAAACTGATACGTTTTTGTTTTTTAGTACGAATGAAAAATATACAGAATTTTGTTATAAGAAAAACAACAAGCTGCGACCTTAGGGTAGCTAGTTTAGACACCATTGGGTACAACTAGCGTATTTTCTTCAATACGAATAAAGCAAAAGTCAGACGTTCATTTCTACTTGAACGCAAACTGGTAATTTTTAAGGTTAATTAGCTTGCTAGTAGACCTAATGCTATTTCATGGTGTAACACAGTAAATACTGTATTCCAACAAGTGTCATGATGTAATTCAGCGAAAATATGTAGCTAGTTGACTGTAAACTGTTAGCTGGTTCGGCTAACAACATTTAAAAGGAAACAAAACAAATGTGAAGATTAAATGCTAAAAAAACGAGTTTGCGTAATATTTAAGTTTTTGAGTGTTTGTTGAATACACAATGTCCGGTTGGTGGCAGCAGAGTCAAACCTTCACACCGACCCTCATTGTCAACCATTTAATAAAAACTGTTGACGTTTTGTTATAGCTCTTGTAGCGTTGTCCTTCAGTGGTGCTCTTGGACTGACATTTCTGCTTCTGGGTTGTGCACTGGAACAATTTGGGTAGGTTTTGTTGCCTGTTAATCTGGCTTTCTGCACCGTCTCCCAGAGGACTGAGCATCCTGCCAATGCCTCATGTGTCTCTCTGTCCCACAGAGTTTACTGGCCACTGTTTGTCCTGATTTTCTACGTGCTGTCACCACTCCCACACTTCATAGCCACGAGATGCAGCGATGATACAGATTCTTCTAGCAATGCATGTAGGGAGCTGGCTTATTTCCTCACCACAGGCATTGTTGTGTCTGCGTTTGGGTTGCCGGTCATACTGGCGCGGAAGGAAGTGGTAAGATCATCCCTTTTTTTTTACTGGACCATGTCAGTAACAGTTAATGAGAGATGCCCATTTAATATTTATAACTGATAGGTGGAGATGTTTAAATTGAAAATCCATTTTTTTTTCCATAAACAACTTGAGCACATCTATGATACATTTCATAGAACGTGAGTTAGAATCAAATGGCTGTTGCTTCTGATCCAAACAGGTAAAATGGGGTGCCTGTGGTTTGGTGATGGCAGGTAATAGTGTCATCTTCCTCACCATTCTCGGTTTCTTCCTGATATTCGGTCGTGGAGATGACTTCAGCTGGGAGCAGTGGTAAAGGTCCGGGAACAGCACGTTGCCCAGCGGGGGAGTAAACCCTCAAAATGTCCTGGTTTGAAGTTGCAGCGTGGAAGTGGAGAGAGGGACTGCAGTATGAGAACACTAGGGCAGAACTTCACTACTAAAGTTAATGGGTTACTGTGGCAATACTGATGAGGTTAAGATGGCTAGGGGTTTGGTCAGCCTTGGGGGAATGGACATAACCGGAGATGAGTGGTTGTACAATAAGGTCAGTGAACCACAGACTTACTTTAAATCCATAGTCCTCCAACTCTGTCATGTCTTCCTTCTTTCCTTCTAACTTTTTCATTACACACTAAAACTGCATTTCAGACTTTATTGCACTTGGATTATTAGATTCATAATTGCATATATATTTTGAAACCAAATTACTAAAATGTGTATATTTTGGTTGCAGATTGCTAATTTAGATTTGTAAAACTTATTTTAATAATTCTGACCAAGATCTCTATCTGCTGTTTAAATCAGGTATCTTAACATAACCAAGTTCTTCTTATTCTAAATCAAAACGTATTCGTTTTTGTACCTGCATCCCTGCGGTTCTTTGTTCTATAGTCTGTCACCATACAGTGTACAATTCCAAACTACTCTAATTGCAGATCATTCTACACTAATCAGAATTATACTAACCAAATTACAAATGTTGTACTAACCAAACCTAGGCTATGTCTCTGTGGCTCTGTAAGTTAACACTGTTAACACTGTTAAGCAAATCTGGCTAATGTAGATGAACTCATTTCTGTGTCCATATCCATCCCCTTCTCTGTTTGAGCAGTTTTTAATTGAATTATATTATCTGTCTGCTGTTTGTCATTATCAATGTGCTGGTATTTTAATCATCACACCCTTTAGTCCTTAATATTCTCAGATCTTTGTTTACATAAGCGTCACCAAAGCACACCCCTTTCTGCCCTTCCTCTTTCATGATGTGTGTGTGCGTATACACACGTACACGTATATAATTTCAGTAAATACAAAGTAGGACTGGGGAAACCCATAGTAATTCACATGAGTTGTGCATTTAGTAATGTGTGTTGGGTGTTGGTATCCATCTAAAATTCAAATAAAATCTTTTGTATATCATTTCATGGACTATAAAATAATTTATCCTCAAATCAACATTTTCCATACTTGACATAGTCTGCTCATGTGTCTCTAAACTGACATTATTTATCAATTTTTTTGATGGCACTTTCAGTGGGAAGGGTGTGTGCATTATCTATGCAACTCAAATTGCACATGTTTTAGAAGCTTTAATGTCACGTCCAACTTGGCTAGCTCAGTGTGTTTTAATTTCAGGTTTCTTACTCCTGGTAATATTGGTGGGATGTGTGGATGGTAATAGAAGGTTTTTTTTTCATTCTCTTGTATATTCTGCATTAGTTACAACCTAATTCCATAGTGTCATGTGTTGATGTGTATATACTATTAAGAAATAAACTACTTGCATTCAGAAGTTTTGACTTGCTCTCATTTTCTATCCCTGAAATGCTCAGCATATTCATCATAACATGTAGGTCCACAATGTTTTTGGATCCAGTATAGGAGTAGCAATTAATGTTCAGCTCTGACTGAAGATCACAACAGATTCTTAGGGGAACTGGGGGGAATCTTGTTGCACTGTGTCTTGGGTTATTTTGAGGAGCTGTTAGTCCGTCCATTTCCTCATATGGACTAACCAGTTACCTTTTGCCTATGGACTTCTGTACTCGTTTGAACCGCCCACATTAAACGACTTCTATTTGGAGCTAAAATCGTGGCATACAACACAAGACTCCTCTACCACCCACAGGCTTTCTCTGCTGCTGCTTGGCATTGTCCAGGAATTTCTACATGTACGCACACTCACTAATGGCACAAGCAGTGATTCCAAGCTTTTATAAATCCAAACAATGTTCTTCCTTTTGTACAGCATCTTTCACCCTCACAAGGAACACTCTTCCACTTGCTTAGGCACATGTCCTGTGTATAATATTGTCATTATTCCTTTACTGTCCTGAATGACATTGAAGACTGAGATGGTACACCTCTAAATCTGGTGCTTCATGAACCATATCCATAACACCACCACCATATCCAAGAACACCACTTCAGGCTGAGTGTATAAGAACAAAGTACGATTTATCCATTAAGTAAAATTTATTTATTTTAAAATATATTTATTTTTAGTAATTGGGGATCATTTGGATTCAGTGTCCTACTGTACTTATTGTGGCTAGCAAGACAAATTCAGTTCAATCTTGCAGTTCTGTATTGCATTTTTTACTATCATATCAAAAATGTCTCTTTTACTATTGGAACATCATACCTCTGGGATAATGGATGCCTTATCTCATGTGTCTAAGACCTGTCACCACATCCTTTTAAATTGCCAGTTAGATGTCTCTATTTTCAAGTGTCCCCTTGCACACTCAGATAAAACACCATAGACTGGAGCCTGAAATGTATTAGCAGGACACGCATCACTGTCATCAGGCAGTGGCTTTGACTGTCCTTCCCTGTGGGGAAACCTCCCAGTGAGGCTTTAATGGCCCAGGCCTGGGAGTGTGACAACATTCTCACAGCAGTCGCCACGCAGCGTTCATTTCGTGGCTTCTTTTATAGCCGCAGGGCTGTAGCGTCTGAATTCATCCAGCACCGTCGTTTGATCGAGCATGTTTTAAGTCATGCCTTTGGGGGCGGATCAAAGTGCGGAGACGTCTGAAGTTTGGAAATATTTTGTGTGTCTGTAGCAGAAGGGCAGACTTGATTGGGAAAAAAAATTGAGAACAGAGGAGAGAGACAGCCTTTGTCCAAATGCAGTATTCCAGCCGTCTCCGAGTCCCTGTCCTTTGCAGTGCTTCCTAGTAGTTACACAGATGAGTGGTCTGCAGACAACGCCCACAGAGCTAACAGTAAAGACCACCACCCCCACCCGTCTGTCCTGCCCCCCAGGGAGTCGCTCTATTTTTAAGAGGATTTACAACCTCAGTGTGTAAAAGATGGCCTTGGTCTAACTAACACAAGCCAAACATGTTGGCTATATATTCAGATGAAAAAAGTGGCTTTAAATCTGGTTTGTGGTTAATGGTATTATTCCTTCATTGATTCCAATGCAATATTCTAATTAAACTATTTTATGGTAGTGCATACTATAGTAATAATTAGGCCTGTAAAGAGTGCAGGAACATCTGGTAATTATTAATAGTCTAATTGGCCCCGTTAGGAAATAAGATGATAAGTGGATCTATGTGTTTATTGATACACTGTACTCATCCTGAATTTTGATGGTGTTGAAGAGTTCTGTCAGTCTGGATTTATAATTTATAATTCAACTTCATGCCTGGTGAATTTATAATTCATAACTCATGTTGAATTGTGCAGGGTTT
Organism: Brachyhypopomus gauderio; assembly: GCF_052324685.1. Lineage (NCBI taxonomy): Eukaryota > Metazoa > Chordata > Actinopteri > Gymnotiformes > Hypopomidae > Brachyhypopomus > Brachyhypopomus gauderio. Next base: position 15,473,524 of record NC_135224.1, on the reverse strand, counting down.
GGAGTTAACTCATGAACAGGTGCCAATCAAGGTCTGTTCACATCAGAAAATGAATGAGCCCTTGGAGTTAAAAGAGTGTGAATGCTCGAAAGAGCTGAAGTTGATGGTTAGAGGAAGGGCCCTCCAGTGGCCATAGATATCTGCACCCGGACAACCGTTGCCTGGAAACAGCCTTGCCATTTTTTTCTTTTTTGATAGGTAAGATTGGCCTTGAACATGGGCTTTAGACACACGTGCTGCACAGTGCTCTTGCCTTGTCTGACTGGTGCACTGTGGCTACCCAAGACTTGATTAATGAACCTGTTCAGACTAATGGAAGTCTGATGTAAGTACAAAGGGCTGGATGCAGGATAAATAATGGTGCTCGTGATTCCTGTGTCGCACACTCTTGCTACACAACTTTACACTTAATTAGTCACTGTGCTAAGTCAGGTGTGATAGAGCAGGGAGAACACTAAAATACAGTGCCTCAGAACACAAGCTAACAACTACTGTAACATTGTGTTTTCTAATCCACCTACTCGTGTTACATATTAACAGTAATAAGTAGCAAACTCCCATATATGTTCAAGCTATTTTGTAATGCTGAGTATGTATGAATACCTTTAACTTTTGGAATATTCTTTAATTTTCTTAATACAGCTGAATGGATTTCAAAAGAGTCCAATAACTACACTGGTCAGTGAGCAGGAGCAGGTTTAACTGAACAGAAAACTGACAACCCTCACTTCTGAACCTCAGCTTAAGAGAGGTGGACAGGAGAGGTATATTTCCATGCTGCGGCAGGGTGCAATCAATTATTCGTTAAAGGAGAGCGAGAGAACCAGAGAGAGCAAGAGGGAGATGTATGTGCCTTCCTGACAATTTCGCAAGCTTATTGTTAATTTCGATGGACTGGGTTCTTCACCTGCCAACCACAGAGATGCTATGGTTTGTGGATTCTGGGTTTCTCTAATTTTTGTAAAATTCATAGAGGTCGACTGCTAGTTTCATAAAAGCGACTCAGAATTATTATTGTAAATCACACGATGTGTAGGGCCAGAATACATGTAATGTGTGATGTAAAAAAACAGCATCCAGCCAAGCACACACACCTGCATGCCTCATTCACCAGGGCCAGTCACTCCCATTTTCCCAATCACCCACTTATTAGTTTATTGTGTGCACCTGTTTCTTGTTTTCTTTTGGGTAATTATTCCCACAGGTCCCATCCAGCCTCTCTTTGCATTAGCAGGAGACTGCTGTGCCGTTCTGAGCGCTTCTTGCTTGCGTGCATCCTGCTGCTTGCTTCTGATCTTCCCCAGTTACCTGTTCGGTTGTTTGTCCTCCTCATGGACATCTTGTGTTTTGCCACTTGCTGAGAGAGCCTGTGCTTTCTTTAGTTACTTTTAATATGTTTTTTCCTGCTGTTTCACTAGTGCCCTATACCTGACTCTGATGCTATTGGCTATGGCCACAAACTTTGCTTTGTATCTGTTAAACATCCCTGTCTAGTTCATCTCCATTGAGAACCTGAGTACACACTGATATCCCTATCCCTGCTGACCACGAAGGTTGTTCAGTTGCTACGGCACAGGAACACCGACCTTGCTAAAAAGCTTATGGAGAATGCAACTCTGACCTATTGCAAAGTCTGGGCCCTCTCCCAAGATGAGAATCCCATCATGGAGCAGTACGTTCAGGAGGTCTTAGCTCAGGGTCCACTCCTCCATTTCTCCTGCCCTGGCCAGCACCTTCTTTGTTAAGATGACAGATGGAGGTCCTCACAGCCTCATTACATTATGAATACCTGGTTCTTCTGTATGGTCTATCCTTCACCCCTTCCTTGTTTGAGACATTTGTTAAACAGGTCTGGGTATCTTCATCCCTGCTAACGTCATTATCCATCCTGATCTGCCTGGGACCAACATATTCATAATGTGTACCATGTGTCCTGCAGTCCCGTGTACAGTAACATAGATTGGGAAAATGAGAACTCCCTCTGTGGGACCTCCTCCAAGACCAACAAATCCAGCTGGCCTCACCATCCTCATTAAAGGCGTTCACCACCACACTTGACCTTCAGCATCCTGACCCTAGTACCACTCAAAATCATCACTCACATCTCCAGTACCTCCAGATCACTAAGAGGCGTAACCCGTCGATGGTCTGTGTTCTTCTCTCATTTCAGTTTCACCATCGTACACCGAACCGGCTCATCTGATACTGTGCAGTGTGACCTCAGAGAAGGACGCCATGTGCTCCTCGAGCCTCCAAGCTACGCCCGCTGCCCATGCTCGAATGACCATGGTCAACCACTGCTGATCTCCTAGCATCAGATGATTACACCACCATTGTCAATCACTTCTCTAAGATGGTCAGTTTTGTACCCATCCCTGCATTCTTCACAGTGCCAGATAGCCAGATATTGGCGCTAGAGCTGCATCTAGAGAATGAAGCCGTTAGTGCTGACACCTATTGGCCTGATTGTTCCTGTACTAAATCTATTTTAAACATGGCCGCCTATTTGGAGGACCTGTTCTGTGGAGCATTAAACGGATCATTTGAGCCCTGCAAACAATTCGATTTTTCATATAATGCAGGCTGATCATTATAGAAAAAGTACAACCACTCATAAATATTGTCGGCTACATTTCGTGGTATTTGGACTTATTATATACTCATACTGCATGTGCTAATATATATTTCTAATATTCTGTGCATGTTTAGGTTTTATGTAAAGTCCTTTGTTCTATGTCATGTATATATTTTTTTGCATTGAAATTTTAAAATGTATGTTTAAGATGTATGTAAAATCAGTTAATGAGATTATCCCAAGTCTATTTTGTTTATTTCTTGATCTGCTGTCAAAACTATTAATGTTTCTATATGACTATTTGATATAAATTAGTCTAAATTATGAATCCTGGTAAATATTTTAGGTGGGCCAATTAAAACCAGAACACCTTAAGAAAAGATTGTATTAGTATTTGGACCATAACATTGTTACATTGTTTTGCGGTGATGGTAGAGGATTAAATATGGTATTTTAGGCTAACATAAATTTCTGCATATTTTTATGTTCTGTAACTCAATGTTTTAGACTATATAGATTATGCCTGTGTGACTTTTGTTTAGAAGTTGTGGATTATGACAACGTTCTACATTAAACATCTACACTTAAAATATGAATGGAAAAAAACCTAGCACATATGTTAAGTCGTATTTTTCTTTAAATGGAGAAAGTTAAAGAGAAAAATATAATAGTTTTCGATTATTTTTAAATTATGAATTGTACCAAAGTACACTGCCATACAGAGACCATACGATATATATATATATATATATATATATATATATATATATATATATATATATATATATATATATATATATATAACCGAATTTGACGCAGGCCAGTATTCTGTACACAGCATCAAATCCTACTAGTAATCGAGAAACACGAAATTTGTCCTTTGGTTATATACTATATGCAACATCAATGACATGCATTTGTGCTTTTCACGAAGAGGTTCCCTGTCTTTAAGAAAGCACAGCCAATGAGAATAGGGGGGCGTTCCTGTTTACGGTCTCTTCCTAAGAAAGGACCGCCTCCGGCTGCAGTGTGGCCGTCGGCTGACGGATGCGCGCCTCCGACGGGATAGGAGGGGTTCGCAGAAGAGACTCTTTCATTCCATTTGTCCCCATTGTTGTTCTCCGCACGTTGTCTTCAACATACGAGTGAACGAGGTAAGCGCATCTGAACCTGTAAATATGACTGGAAATTGCCTAAATCAATACGTTGTTTAGCTTACGGCGAGGTTAAATAGTTTAATGTTACCCGAATGTGATATGAACAATTTATCACAAATTGATGATTTCTTGCATCTTACGTTTTTTAAAAACTTTTATTTGTGGTGTCGTGCGTGTTGCAACGCATGTAATTTGTCTATTTGTCATCCAGAAATAATATGTTATTGGGCTAACACAGTTCCAGCATTGTCTCAATCACTCGAGTTCGGTGTAGTTATGCTGTAATATAGGAAATAGATGGAGAGCCACTAGATTAAAGGCAGCCAGCACCAGCAGAAGTTGAACGCGTTGGCCAGATACATGGTCGGACAGAAAGAGTTCCCTGTTCAAGCCACTCTTCAGTTTCACAGTATGTATTCGCTTCCAGCTAGACTTAAACGAACACTGCAGATATTAATTCAGCACTGAGGATGTTTTATTTATTTATTTTTCTTTTATTTTGTGCGTGTGTGTATCGCGCCAAAATAACGTCAAAACCAGCGAGTAAAAGCAGGCGTTTGAACTCTGGACGACACGTGCACGCAAAGATATAAGCAGGTTCGCAATTACGTTATGAACACTAATATGAACAAGCATTCAAAGCTATATGAAAATGGGGTCTTTTGTTCGCCGTAAAATAGGTGTATCAATTAAAAATAAAATTTCACAACACGAATATCATTACATACCGTATCTACTATCTCTTTACTTTAACGAAACCTCAAGCAAAACGGCACAAAATTCCTAGTTCTGTTTTATAGGATTTTCACGAGTCATTATTTCTTAAGAGCCCTAATTAATGATTAGGTTATTATTTTATTATTCAAGCGAATACAATTTTTAAAATCATTAATCACATTTAGGTTTATGTATTGTTCATACTAGTTTATGTACTGTTCATACAAACTGGCCTGCTCTGTGACTTATTTATTTAAAGAAATAAGTTGCACAAACAGCTCACACACCAGGAATTTTGGAATTTCTTAATTTCCAAGGGAAAAGTCAATGTTTTCAATAAAGAGTATCATGACAGAAATTCAGTAGACTGAATTAAAAATAACAGTTCACACCGAACGCCATTATGTTGATCTCTCCCTCTGTCTCTATCCTTCTCTCTCTCTTCTTTCTCTCTCACACTCACTCTCTCTCACTCTCTCCCACTCAATCTCCACTTATATTCAGAAGACCTCTGCTGAAACACGACATCCATCTATCCATTCAGACTGTGGAGTAGTGCTGAAAAAGAAAGATCCGTTCAGATACCCTTCTGACTCAATTTGGCACGCACACCTTGCATTGAGTAAAGCTTCCTCGTTCGTCACATTTTTCATTACACTACTCCGTGATTCGTGCATTTAAAGTGACTTTGAAGCAGGTGTTGTGTAACAAGTGAATCAGGTAAACAGGTCAAGTGAATGGTTAAACCTTTTCTGAAATGCTATAACCAGGGTGATAATTATAAAGAATCGCAGAGTAGGTGTTTAAGCTTGTTTATTGTTTCTTTTACATAAAATCAGTAGGCACAAAAAGAACAGGTACTATACCATGAAATTGCATAGACAGAGATTTTAATGACCCACTGGGGTCAATTTCTAATTAGCTTTGCAGCATATCAGTATGTGGTGCGCATGCTTATCTACGTAGAATCTCTGCATGAAGTATTTGAGTGTAAATGTTAATATCCTGTATGACATGACATGGTATTGATTTCATCCAATCAGAAGTACAAATGGAATCTACACGGCATTGTTTACATTGTGTAATAGTGCAACTTAAGTGCTGATATTCCACAAAGTGAATATAGCATTTATACAAACTTATTTAAATGTGAAGTTTTCGTGTTTAGAACATCCTTAAATTATTCCTGGCCCTTCGTGTTCTTTCTGTTTTATCTCAAGAAGCTTTTTGTGTTGAAAGTTGTTGAAAGTGTTGAGTTTGTTGGCACGTTTCATTATGCATTACAACCTTCACAAACGTTTATGAAGATTTCCAACTGAGCTTTCTCTCACTGAGTAGGAAAGGTTTTCTCCAAGATGTGTATTTGTTCAAATGCTCACTGCATTGTAAATAGTCTTTTTCCAGCTTTTGGAAGTTGATGAAATGTTAATAATTTCATAGCAACTAAAATTAATTAATAAAAAATTGTGGGGTGAATTTAATACAAACTATTCTACAAAATATTACGGATTATCATATAACACATATTCATTGGCACCAGTAACAGCAAAAAAAAAAAAAAAAAAAAAAAAACTTATATACACTTTATGACACAGGTGTGTGTTTCCTGTGCACACCCTGTGCTTTCCTGGTTAATGTGTCTGACTTTAAAAAAGCCAAACAGCAAAGATGGTTCCAGAATCTGTTTTGTGAAACATTTACATTATCTGCTTCACTAACACTGGAAAGCTTTTTTTTCACACAGAAAGGCCCAATCAGTCTGTAATGTACATTATTCATTGAAGAATAAACAACAAAGAGAGATTCTCTGTGATGGTGTTGTTGGTTTAAGAATCACGTTACTGACAGTGTCAACATTGTCTGCTAGATCTAAAGTAAATAAAGGACTTTCTGAAGATACTGTCACTCTTGAAAATAAAACGTGTGTTCTGGTAGCTGTGTTAAAGACTGAAATTAATTGGAATGCTTTAATGGAATTGCTTTGGTGTTGAGAGTGCAGGGTTGTCAGGTGGAAGGCCCAGGTTTGAAGCAGGGCATGATGCTTGGTTTTGTGAGGCCATTGAGACCATGTCCATGGTAAAGGACCCCTTTGGGATGGTGTGAGCCCCAGGTGAAGGTGAGCGTCTGACCCAGGAGGAAGGGTGTATGTGTGGAACACATGTTGTGTGCATGGGTGCCCTCCACGATGGAGGATAGATGGCCCTGTCTCATGATCAGAGACTTGTTTGTCACCTGGAAGATCTCAACATGCTTGTCACTCTCTGCTTTGGCTTATATACCAAAGGTTTCAGTTTTTCGTTCATAAAGTGAGTAGTTGTTAAGTTCTGGTAAGAGGCCAGTGGTGCTTTTGTAGCTACGTTCTAGAGGAAGTGCCATTCACTGGTCCTTTCTGACTGGTGTCAGAGTTGCCGTTACTTCTCACCCAGAAGTTATACCTTTAAAACAAATGAATTAAGGTATTGTATTTGGTACTTTCATAAAGTGAACTATTCCATTTGAGGATGCAGTGGCTGAAGAACTTGCCGGCTGAGGTGAGAGAGTGCAGGCACATATAAGACAGTTACTGGTTTTAATGGATTTATAGCTAAGTTTGCCTTGCTTGGGCAGTTCAGCTTTAAGAGCCCTTTCAAAAGAGGGTAGCTGTGAAGGAGCTGTCAGAAGGAGCTGAAAAAAGCTCATTAGAGAATAAGGGGAAATACACTATAAAATACAGGTGTAGGTGTAATCGCTGAAGTGTTTAATCTGCAGTGTTGGGTAAAGTGTGGTGATGTTATTAGGTAAAAATCCATGTGGAACTGGCTTCACTCAGTATGCACTAACAGTGCCACAGGGGGCACCAAGGCCAATAAGGATTTGATGGTTTAGGAAGTGACCGTCTGCACAGGGGCAGTTCAGATGTGTGCGCTATTGGGCAGAGCGCATAAAACCCATATGGAACTGGTGTCAGTGGGGCTGGGTGTGGCCTTGTTCATAAGGGAGGCTTTTAGGTTAACTTTTAAAGAGGTGGGCCTTTGAAGGGGGGGAGGAGGGTCTGGTCCGCCAAACATCTCTGACTCACGTCACAGCCAGCCGAGCTGGACAGGCCAGGTTAGCTAAGGTAAACGTCAGAACAAAAGAGATAACAAAAGAACATAAACAAAAGAAGCAGCGTAATTCTAGTGGAGGTTATTTTATAATAGTGTACCTCCCCCCACAGTTAATGCTTGCCTAGCAGCTCTTAGTTATTTTGCATTATATTTAATTATCATCATCTGCTGCATGCACATGCTTCCTTGTTCACTTTATGTTTTCCTCTTTTCAGGACGACTCCCCTTCATTTTTGTTGACTGGCTTTCGTCGTTGGCAGCTGCTGTCATTATTAAGCAATCGGGCATGGTGCTCCCTTAGGGAACTCAGGTCTCATACTGTCATTGCAAACTTTGCATATTGCGACCGCTGTAATATGAAGTTCGTCAGCCTGTCCTGGGGTCACAAGAACTTGCCTTGCCTGGCAGATAGTGGAACCTCTGGACTCAAACCTTTAGTGGCTGTATTAAAGCAATAACAAAAATGGGCTGCCCACCATCTCAAAAATATAGCTTACATTTAGACATTTCATATCCAGAAAAGGCCTAGGCAAACTTGTCCATGCTGTAATTTCTAGCAGGCTGGACTCCTGCACTAAACTGTTTAATGGCCTTCCAAAAATACTCTTAGATGGCAGCAGCTAATTCAAAATGCTGTTGCTTCAATGCTACTGTTGCCAAAGAGAAGTGAACACATTACTCCAATTCTCAGGCCCTTACTCTGGCTTCCATTTAGCTGCACGATTGATTTCAAGCTACTTGTTTATAAATCATTAAATTGGTTAGGAACCAAATATATCTCTGCTGCACTATAAGAATACAACCCAAATAGGTCTTAGAGATCAATACGCACTGGTCAATTATTAGTGCCTAGAATTAGAATAAAACATGGTGTGGTAGCTATCAGCTTCTGTGCTACCAGTCAGTTGATCCAGTTTCCTTAAAGATGTAGCATATCCATTTTTTCCTTTTTATTTGCTGTCTGTTTCATAATTTAGTTCTGTCTGTTTAATTTATCTTATCCTTTAAAGCTTGGTACTGTATACTGCTCTCTGCAATGTGTAAAATGTGGTATCCTTACCTTGTCTTATTTAACTAAAGTTAAAGAAAGCTAGTAGTCTATAAATTGTTGAAAAGACTGGTACGCTTATTAAAATAATCAGCACCCATGCAGATACACTGGCAGAATATTGAACTGGGTTATCACACCCCTACAGCCTGGAATTACATTGTAACGTACAAGTGATCTGTGTTCCTTTTGGGTTTCATTGGCTCTCAAAAAATATTTACATAGTGTTCATTAGTGAATTTATATATTTATGATGGTAAAGAGCAAAGCCATCTATTTTAATGCATACGGAACATAAGGTCTGTTTGTTCTATAATAGTTCTTGATCACATTGGTCTGAAAAGTGGAGGACCTCAATCCATGCTGACATGTCACCTCCGTAATGGCGTCTGTTAAATCTTCACATGCCAATGGGTAACAAGTGACGTCATACCCAGTCAAATGGCATATTTCTATAGTTACAAGTCTTAGCTTCAGGCCTGATTCTGGGCACAGGGAAATCAAATTCCAAAATGGCTTCATGTGTTACCTGAGTCTGACACTTTCCCAGTATTTTTGAGGGACATGGCAGTTTCAGATATATTGAAATGCATGTTCATCGCTTACTATGTCTTGAGTCTTTGGCGCTAGCATCACCTGAAATAACATGAAGTGGATCTTCATGTGGGTGTGGGTGATTTTGTGAAACTTTGTTTGACAGCCAGTGAACACAGTTTGAGAAAAAGAGGAAATGTTATTATTTGTCAGTTCCCTTGTACTTCTTCTCGGGGACCAGCAGTGATTTGTATTGAACAGAAGTAAAAAAGTCTCCTAGCGTCCTAACTACAACAAATCACAAAAAGAAAATTCTTTTCGTTTGGTCATAAATTCCATGTCCCCTCACCCATAAGAATTTACACTAGTTTGCCGTCATTTCCCATGTCTACTTGTCCTACTAGTGGGCTGTGCCCAACTGTCAATATTTATACTAGTGATTTGTCTTTTGAGTGACCTCTTTTACGTGAATTGTGACAGCATTGAAAAAAAGTAGAAAAAAAGTCCCCAAACTAAAGTAAAGTGCAACTATAAAGTCATATACATGACTTAGATTTAGATTCAGATCTTGGAATAACGTTGAAGCAGTTTTTTGCCACTCGCATTTGAATCAGTTGTGCTGTATGTTATTATTAGCAAGTTTGATTTAACTCACCGCAGGTGAATGAAAAGCACTTCAGAAGCCAAAAGAGCTGGCTCTTATTGGGGAAACTGAGCTTAACACATCCACCCCAATCCAAAACAATTTTCTGCTACATTTCTCTGGTTTGCTTAGATCACTTTGATTTTACATTTTTCTCTGTCAGCATGCAGAAAGTGACTTTCATAAAGTATTTGTAAAGTAGCATAATTACGTACAGTCATGGAACAAACCATCAAATCCGTGACCAGGGGTGGTGGTGCAGTTTAGCAAACACAATTGCTACAGTAGCGCATTCAATTTTATAAACTACAATCAGATATTTTTAAGAATTGGTTATTTAACATCATCAAATAAGTCTCATTTATATTTGTCCCTTGGCTCATGCAACGCGCAACTGGAGGCCCTCAGTGACTGTAAATCTTTGCCTAGTGCAAAGACCGTGCATGTGGACACTATGCCAGTTGGCAAAACGTAGTCACTTAATCGCAGGAGAAAGGACAGAGGTTGTGTTAAACTTACTTTAACTCAGAACCTTTCCACCTCTCTCCATGTGGGTCTGCTAGAATAAATACACACTCACAGCTAAACATGTCTAAAACTGGAAATACTGGATTACTGCTTAATTGACTCCCTCCCCCTAGTAGTCACACGCTTTACAAGCTACCGTCCTCCACCTCTAAAAAACAAAACAAAAAAAGACCCAATGACATTATCTTTCACATTGTTTGCTTCTTACCAGAAGGTAAAGGACTATGTATCTATTATTATACATATAATAGACATATGTTTTCTAATTAACATTTTTTAACAGTAAACCTCACACTAGTAGTGTATATTAAACCAAACCCTTGCTGTTCACAATACATATTTGTGACTTTTATCTTCAGTTCACCTGATTAAGGACATACATATTTTGCAGCTGTTTTTAACAACTTTACATGCTATGAGCAGGTCATTGTTGATGGCATGGCAGTATGAAATTTGGCAGGTGCAGTGTGTCTGGGTGTGAATGAGGAGCGCTTGCAGGGAGCTGGGCCAATCTGGAAGCCTCTGAACCGTCCTCCTGTAGTTTAAGCTTCAGAAGATCAGCGGCATTTCAAAAAAAGACAAAGAGTCCAGACAGTGTCAATAGAAGCTGGGACAGTTTCACTGCAGTGTGGCTCTTTTGCCAAAGGTCAACCTGACCTTTTCTTTCAGAAATCAGGCTCTTGTGGAATATCTCTGGCTTGACAGTAATTCTATATTTGCATTTTTAAAGAAACGGGTATCACAGGCATGAGGGGTAAAAATGTGTTATTTGGGATGTTTTAGGCATTTTTATGCATTCAGTCAGTGATGAGATTCAGACCATTGTTGTGCGCTTGCAGTCTTTAGAATGTAGCATTTGTTCTCTTCTTTTGCATCGCTTGGCATTTGAAAAAGAGTTTCCAAGACTGTGCGAAGCTTCTGAATTCAGAAGATGAGCCTACTTACGCCCACAACAACGTTCTCTCTCCCGAAACAGCTGTCTGGCTGGAGAAGCCTGTCTGGAGAAACCTGTCTGGAGAAGCCCGTCTGGAGAAACCCGTCTGGAGAAGCCTGTCTGTAGAAGCCCGTCTGCATTCAGAGGCGGGAGGGACTTGTGGACGTCCGAGGGTGGAGAGCATGCGGAAGAGCTGCAGTGTTCTGACAGTGATGTCCAAAGACGTGAGTTCAGTCACCGTTCAGCCCAGGTGTAACCCAGCCCACGTTTAGAGCTGAACACCAGCATGTTGGTGCTCTCCTCCAATGATGGTTCACGTTACTTTGTCACATTATCTTATATTTCACAACCAGAATGTTATGTCGTCTATAACTTTTATCCAATGTGGAGATTTGATTTTAGCACACCAGACACAACAGTACACTCTTAAATATCACTCACCTGTTATTTCAGTAATTGTTGCTGCTAATAGGCCTTCGTACTGCACACGTGCACACTCACGCTAAGCAGTGTGTCCTTCGTTGCGACAGAATCGTGGACGAATCACGGGGTCTTTCAAACGTTGCCCTGTGGTTTAACAGCTGAGTGGGGGCTTTCCAGTGTGAAAAGAGGAAAGGAAGGAGAAAGGGGAAGCAGATTGGCTTGGGGCGTAGCTCGCATGCAGTACTGAAACAGAACCCTTGCCTACTGGACCTGCCAGGCTTCCCACTGGCCTGACTGTAGTGAGGGGTGGGACCAGACAGGCCACACCCCCCATCTGTTTGTTTTGCCTTAGCTGAGAATCTTGTCTGTGCCACACGGTCAAGCTCCTTGGGGGCCTTATTGATTAGCACGGTGGAAATAGGCAGGCCACAACCCCCAGGATTCAGCTCACTGAAGTCGTATAATCATTTTCCTTGCCATTGAGTGGCACAAGATTTAGCATTTAGCAAGACATGAAATGGGTTTGTCTCTATCATTGTGTATGTACATGTTAAATAAGATCCTACGCATATTTTCATTGATTAGTTAAATGGTTCCATTTGTGTCTATTGATCAAGAGGGAACATCTATGGTCTCCACTTGCAATATAAATCTTTAGTTTGTAACTGTGATACCTCTGTTTAGGATTACCCCCACTAAAAGAATAATACATTCTGGTAGAGGAAATGCACTTGAAACGTCCTTCCTGAGAGAATCTATTAAGTAAATAAATGTTTTTTTGTTTTGTTTTTTTGCAAATCAAAACATCCCCCAAACATTGTCAGGAATTTGCTGAATATTTTACAATAATTACAATTAATTCCTTTTCCATTTGGTTACCTTTTGGCAGTATCCTTTCGCGTGTGTCTTTATTGCACACAGGTGGTGCGGATGTAGGCGATTTGCTAAGTTAGGTGCTAGCTAAGACTTCAAATCTCTAAGGTAGTGAACCTGACACGTTGATGTGTTTTCCACAGCTCCCTGGTATACAACATCAGTTCTCAGTAGTCTTGTGAATCTGGACAAATGTTCACTGGCTAAACCTATACTTTGATTCAATTGCATTAGAAAACAGGATCAATAGTTTCCACTATATCACCCCACCACCGCCGGAGTGTTGAACCTGTCTGGTCCCTCACAGGCCGCGGAGCTTTGCATGTTAGTAGCTTTGCGTGTTAGGAGTTTTGCATGTTGTGTTCCAAATGCTGTTATTCAACCTCCAGTCAAGCGTAATAGTAAAAAAGGAAGCAAAGTGGTTGACATAGTAACGAGTCTTCCTCTCAGTTACCTAATGCACGACACTCGGTTTGTTGTTCGTGCCTGCTCTTCAGCGCGGGTAGCCGTTACTGCAGCGCACGCTAGATTATGGCGGTGTCGTAACGACATTTGTCAAGGTTCAGTTTCAGCACTCCCAAGGCCATTCCTGGTGCTTGGAAGCAGCTTCTCCACTAAGATACATTCAGTTTGCCACAATGATGCCGAAAAGAGCAACAAAGATGTAGAATCAAGTTGTAGAGTAAATATGAACTTCCTGGTGTTATTTTTCCAATGTTAGCTTACTTTCATACAATTAAAATAACAGGGTTTTCAGCTTGATTTTATCATTTTAGAATAATAATAATTATTGCTTAATAACAAATGGGTCAGGATATCCATGCTGACTGTATTACAACAATTTTCAGAGCCCAGAATCACTGATCACTGAACCGTCAAGACCAATGTCATGTCACTTTAAAGTCAAAATGATGTTGATAACTGTTATCGGTTCATCTGAAACAAGATGAAACTGCCTTAGACACATTGAAGAACACATGTTGTTCTGACAGTCAGTCAGACAGGTTTATAGCCTGGTCTATGTAAAACTGTTCATACTTAAATCAGAAACAGTGGTTTCCCCCCCCCATTCCCACACTCCTTTGGGGAGTACTCGAGGAATTCCAGCTAAGACACTACCTCTTGCTTTCTGCGTAAACCTGACAGGGATGTAAACTCCATTCACAGTGATGTATGCAGGATGTGGCCATGTTTTTAGAGCAGTACGTTATTCATGATCCTTGCCAGGAGGCTGGTGTTGCTGGCAAACCATCACGGAAAACCAGCAGACCATTAAATGTATAATATCCATAAAACACTGTCAGGCAGCAGGACCAGGGTATTCTGGGAGTGGCAGTGTTCAAAATGGCTCCTGATCAATCAGCTAAAATGCATTGTGTCACCCTTCCATATAAATGTGATCAATGTGCTTGTCCAACTGCATCTCTATTAATTGGATAGTTTTTTTTTTCCTTTCGGTGAAGGCATACATAATAAACATAAAGGTACATTTTAAAGAAGGAAAATCTCATGGAGTCATGTTAAAACATCTTATAACACTTGCGAGGTAGAGGAACCAATCGTCTCAGTTTATAATAGAAGTGCGCCCTCTGATGTAGGAATGCTCTTACTACACTTAGATTGTGGCGTTACCTTGGCTGTCAGGGAACTGTTGGGGAAGTGCCCTCCAAAAACCTCTCTCTCTCTGTTCAAGCGTTCATGTTTAATCTTTGCAGCCGATTTCCTCTTTAACATAACACGTCAAGGCACTCAGGTTTCTTCTGCGATTATTCTGAAACCTCTGTTGGCAGGACTGCAAGGAGTTCCCAGCATGCCCCCCTTCAGGGGCCACTCTGGGCGCAGACCTGCGCCGACGCTGCCGTCGCCACTCGGGCACGCTGGTGCTGCCTCCGTTGTCGTGGCGTCAGGCGGAGAGGGCGCGGTCTCCCGACGAGGACCTGGTGAGCCGTCCCACCACGCTTACCATCGGCACAACTCCACGAATAGACATCACGCCAGTGGCCCCCGACAGGTAAGGCTGTCACGGTCTCGGGGTTGCGAGGTTACACTACCGCACGAACGGGTAGAAGATTACGTAGACATTGCTGAGGCATGTACTGTTTCGTGAACTTTTGAGGTTTGTTCATTTTATACTTTAGCTTGTTAGATATTTGGCAGACACTCTTGTTCAGAACTGCTTATACTTTCATTCACGTTACACAGGTAGGTGGATATAGTATCGGGAGTCTTGCCCAAGGACTCTTATTGGTAAAGCATTGACTTGTCCAGATGCGGTTTTAACACCTCAGTCCTGCGAATCCTCACGAGTTGTCAACACATGTAAGCTGGCGTTCAGACAGCACAGGCGTTCAGACATCACAGGCTACTGACATGTCCTGGTTCTTCTGTATCAGATCGGGTTCCTCTGCATATGACTTGGCACCTCAGTTGTGCACAGACCAACTTCAAGCTCTCTCAGCGGTCACCAAGGACTCTGGGAATTATGTGAAAATGGGTGTGTCTTGAAAATGGGTGTGACTGTGGAAATTGGGCGTGTCTTGAAATCGAATGTTTGGCAAGCCCATAGGAGGGAGGGGGAACAGAGCCAAGGGCTCCTGGAGTGAGGGTGAAATAGAGAGCAAAGGGGAGGACGGAAAGAGGCTGAGGACATTGTGCTTGCTGTGGAGGTCCTAGCAGTCTCCTGCACTGCCGCTGTTACTGAACATCTAAGGCCAGGCTGGTGGTGGACCGTTCGGGAGGCATGGATCTGAGCCAGAAGTCAGAGGTGGTCTACGGGGAAAAGAAGATGCAGCTCAGAGTGGAGGCAGACGGCGAGCCCGGGGCCGGAGAGTGGGACTCGGCCGCTCCAAGGTTGCCTCGCGCCTCGCCGCACGTGTTCCGGAAGTTGCCGGTCAAAAAGAGTGTGCGCCTTCGCCGGAGGTTCACTGTAGCAGTGTCTCATTCGCGGTAAGGGTTTCATAAAGACGGAGCCACGTGCGTGTGTGTGTGTGTGAGCTTGGGTGACTTTGTCAGTGCTGGAGGTTCACTGTACTCATGTCAGAGATTCTCAAGAGATTTATAAAAAGGGAGCCATGTGTGTGTGTGTGTGTGTGTGTGTGTGTGTGTGTGTGTGTGTGTGTGTGTGTGTGTGAGGTTGGGTGACATTGTCAGTGCTGGAGGTTCACTGTACTCATGTCAGAGATTCTCAAGAGATTTATAAAAAGGGAGCCGTGTGTGTGTGTGTGTGTGTGTGTGTGTGTGTGTGTGTGTGTGTGTGTGTTTGTGTGTGAGTGTGTGTGTGTGTTTGTGTGTGAGTGTGTGTGTGTGTGTTTGTGTGTGAGTGTGTGTGTGTGTGTTTGTGTGTGTGTGTGTGCATGTGTGTGAATGTGTGATTGTAAATGTGTCAAGGGAATTGTTAAGAGAGTACAGGGTTCAAAATGACTTCCCTGCTGTTGTGATTTTGTGAAAATATTCAAGGAATGTGCTTCTTTACCGTATGTGTTTTTACTGAGGAACTGCAGCAGGCAAACATCAGTCATATGCCAGTATGAATCACTTAGATTCTCCGATATAACTGTATGACAGATGTAAGGTTTAAAGGACTATTAAGCTATTATGTTGCCATTAACACTTACGTTGCTGAGTATGAATTAAAACGTGTTCGGAGAGGGAGAGCACTGTGTTATTCAGGCCAGTCTGCGCACCGGTGTCCCCTGCTAACCCGCGCTTGAGATGCTTCTAACATCTTTAGCTTATGATGACTGTGCATTTTCAGATGTAACTAGATCCTAGCAGGGCTAAAGCCTTTCCTCCACACACACACACACACACACACACACACACACACACACACACACACACACACACACACACACACACACACATACCCACCCAAACATGGGCACACAAATACACAGAGCCAGCAAGGTTCAAGGGTATGGAAATAGGTGGTCTTGCTCAAGCCTAGCTCTGTGTCTCAAGTCGTCCCATGAGTGTGTCCCTCGGAACTTGCTCTGGTCGTAGCTGAGTATCATTTGACCCAGTACCTTCATGTCTCCAGAGGCTCTCTGCTCTCACCCAAACACAACAACAAGATACTTGAACAGTGTGCCTCCTCTCTTTCTAACAAGTGCAGCCAACATAATTAATGTTGGCAAATATGGTATATATCTTTTTTATTTGTTAAGAAATGGATTACTTATACTTAAAAATGCACTTACTTTTAGATATGAATCATTTTAACTGACTGTAGCCCTTATATAATTCAAATAATTTAAAACATATATTATAAAGAAAAATATTATAAAGAAATAGCCCATTATAAAAAAAATTTAACAAATATTAGAATAATATATTTAAAAGCTTCAAGATAATCCTTGATGAACAGAAAGTGGCCGAGTGTGAGTTCAGATGTGTAGGACTCACACACATCTGAACTCACCCACTTCCTAACACCCAGATCATGTTGGAAGCCAATTTACAGCATGTACTCATATGTTGGCACAGAGTCTCTAAACACTCAGATTTCTTCACTGATTATCATACGTACTAGATGTCAGGTTTCTTCATTACATTATAAGAAAACAAGAAGAAGATGTACTGAAGATGTATTGATTATTTGAGAACAGAGGGAGATACAGCGACGGCTCTATCACGTTCTCCACCTCCACTTTTACTCTCTACTTTATACCTCAAGTCTCTGCGTCAGTTTGGCAGCCAGAACATGGACTATCATTTCTTGTCCATTCATCCGGATCTCTCATTTATCTCTCTCTCTCTCATACCATCTCTCTTTCTTTCTGCACATTTCTCTATTCTGTTCCTTTGGTCTCCTCTCTTTCTCTCCGCTGCTCTCTGCTCTCTCCGTTTCTGTGAGCCTTTTCTGTTTCCCAAACTCGCCCTGTCTCTTGGCCAAACCCTCTCGATGGTATGCGTTGTATACATCAACCTCAACCAAACGATCTTTCATCTTCTTCCTCCAGCCGTTGCTCTCCTTGTCCCCCAGTGCCTGAAGACCTTCCACTGCTTCACGTCTTGTTCGGCAGCACCATCTAGCTCTTCATGCCACTGCCTGTCTTTGCTGGAGTCTGTATATGAGATGCACACAGAATAAGATTCACATGATGATTGAATGATCCAAACAGGGGAAAAAACTATTTTCCTCAGTGAATAAACACTCCAGAAAGCTAATTTCATTTAAACATGCAGTTTAGCTCATTTTCAGCAGCTTGCTGCTCTTCTAGAAAAATCTACTGAAGTCAGTACTGTATGGTGCATTCGCACTGTTCAAGGGCTGCGAGGCCTTGGAAAATCTCCAGTTAAGTCTATGATACGTGTCCGTGGTACCATGGGCAGCAGCATCACGGCAGATTGAGGGATTGTAGCGTAGTTACACAGTCCAGTGTAACTCCTCTTTGACACAGTCATTTAAATGGGAGACTGTATGTCACAATAGGTTCAAACGTCTTTGGTTATATTACGTGACAGTACCACACGTATGGGAAAGTAATACGCAGAAACCTACCACTGTTTTCCGCATGTTCTGTGACAGTAATGCAAAAACATTTCCTCATTTTATGCAACAGTATCCCCACTGTGTAGCACAGCATACTTACATACTTTGGGGAAAATTAAGATTTTTTTTCTTTTGTTAAATTGACAAAGTTAATATAGGGTAAGGAAATATCCTTTATTGTTATCTCCCTGCATATAGTAGTCAGGTCATACTGGTTAGTCATGAGGACACTATTGTGTTGTTGTAAGGGAGAGCTAAAATAGGTTGGGAGATGCTAAGTGGAAGTTATAAAATGTGCCTTCTTTGTGTTTGGATGACAATCTACAATATGTAAATCATATGACACCTTCATTTGTTGTGTAAGTGAATAAAAGTATTGATGAATTTTATGTGATAGTGCCACAGCTTTAAGGTTGTTCATTCATACACAATATTGTCAAATGTATTCGCTCACCCATCCAAATGATCAGAATCTGATGTTCCAATCACTTCCATGGCCACAGGTGTATAAAATTAAGCACCTAGGCTTGAAGACTGTTTTTTACAAACATTTGGGTCACTCTCAGGAGCTCAGTGAATTCCAGCGTGGAACTGTGATATGATGCCACCTGTGCAACAAATCCAGTCGTGAAATGTCCTCACTCCTAAATATTCCACAGTCACCTGCCAGCTGTATTATAAAAATGGAAGTGTTTGGGAACGACAGCAACTCAGCCATGAAGTGGTAGGCCACGTAAACTGACGGATGCTGAAGCGC
Source organism: Brachyhypopomus gauderio (assembly GCF_052324685.1). Classification (NCBI taxonomy): domain Eukaryota; kingdom Metazoa; phylum Chordata; class Actinopteri; order Gymnotiformes; family Hypopomidae; genus Brachyhypopomus; species Brachyhypopomus gauderio. The sequence continues at coordinate 15,454,755 of NC_135224.1, read as the reverse complement.
ATTCTGCGAAGAGGTCGCCAACGTTCTCATAGTCATCCAAACTTCACAATCACAAGAATCATCCAAACTTCATGTGGCCTTCAGATTAGCTCAAGAACAGTGCACAGGGAACTTCATGGAATGGGTTTCCATGGTCGAGCAGTTGCATTCAAGCCATACATCACCAAGTGCAGTGCAAAGCTTCGGATGCAGTGGTGTAAAGCATGCTGCCACTGGACTCTAGAGCAGTGGAAGCATGTTCTCATGAATCGCGCTTCTTCATCTGGCCTGATCTCCATCTGATGGACGAGTCTGGGTTTGCCGGTTGCCAGGAGAGGGGGATTATGGTGTGGGGTCGTTTTTCAGAAGCTGGGCTTGGCCCCTTAGTTCCAGTGAAAGGAACTCTGAATGCTTCAGCATACCAATACATTTTGGACAATTTCATGCTCCCAACTTTGTGGGAACAGTTTGGAGCTGGCCCCTTCCACTTCCAACATGACTGCACCAATGCACAAAGCAAGGTCCATAAAGACATGGATGGCAGAGTCTGGTGTGGATGAACTTGACTGGCCTGAACAGAATCCTGACCTTAACCCAATAGAACACCTTTGGGATGAATTAGAGCAGAGACTGAGAGCCAGGCCTTCTCGTCCAACATCAGGATGTGACCTCACAAATGCGCTTCTGGAAGAATGGTCAAACATGCCCATAAACACTCCTAAACCTTGTGGACAGCCTTCCCAGAAGAGTTGAAGCAGTTTTAGCTGCAAAGGGTAGACCAACGTCATATTGAACCCTATGGATTCATTCCCTACGGGATGTCACTTAAGCTCATATGTGAGTCAAGGAAGGTGCGCGAATACTTGCATATATATATGCAACTAGTCTATATATATAGACTAGTTGACTACTGCTATTGATATTTGATGATACAAGAATGATGTACCTGTATAGGCAGCAGACAGTATGATTAGTCTATGAAACTCCTTGTGCCTGCTCATTGGCCACTCAGCCTAGGTGCCCCTAACTTGACTTGACGTATTGACTACATTTATGTGGGATACGCTGAGTTTGAAGTGTCTGCATTGCATAGTCACTGTTCTGCGACAGTTTGTTTCTGCACAAACAGGCCATGTGCATTTGAAGCAGAAAGGTCAAACTGACATGACTTATACTAGTCCGTAGCAAGAAGGCATACGCCAAGTTTCACGGCCCTAGGTCAAGGTAATATTTCATGGCCCTGCAGACAAGACAGGTGACATTGGAGCCCCAGACAGCACCTTAGGGAGACATCATATGCTGTACGTTTCGAGACTCGAGAAGTTGGCCTTCATGTCTCATTACATTTGTTTATATCAGCAGCACACAATTTAATCAAAGTATCACACCTAGTCGTGCACACAAGATATTTGACCTAAGGGCCCCAAACACTCCATGATGTGGCGTCCAACGAGTTTGTGGCCCTTTTCCATTAGCCAAAATAGGCCATGCACATTTAAATTGGATGACCAGGGCAACATTACGAAGACCCTGTGGATCAGCCATTCGATCTAGTGTCTCCAAACATGAATCTTGGTACTGGGTGCTGAATCGTCTCAGGGGCTCCTTTTCAGTCTCCATCTTGGCTCTTTAAAAAAAAGTGATGTCATTATTGACCCCTTGTCATGTGAGGGGGATCTTACACAACTTGTGTAGTATGCGTAATTTAAGAACTACATGTTAAGCCTCATGCATCCAGCAACATGGGGTTCAGTTCCCCGCTCATACCACCCCGATCAGCAAGTCGATTAGCATGTTTAGCATTTGTGTTAAAGCTTAGGAACGGGCATAGTCACCCCCACCCTGCCCCCAACCCTTCCCTCCACCCCCTTCACATCACTAACGAGCACGACCTGCTTGTCCTCCTGTAGTTTGGAGGTGGAGAATGGCCTGTCCGTGGACGGCAGCCCTCTGCAGCAGTCTCCCGGCTCGGGTCTGGTGCTGCACCCCAGCCTGGCAGGCCACGGGCAGCGCCGCGAGTCCTTCCTGTACCGCTCAGACAGCGACTACGACCTGTCGCCCAAGTCGACCTCCCGCAACTCCTCCATCACCGGCGAGCTGTGAGTAGCTTGTTTGTAGCAGAGCCTGCAGAACATTTTTGATTTTGGAAAAACAAAATCAAATAATTTTTAAAGAACAACAAAATCCCAGAACACAACTGGATGGTTGATTTCATTCTCCACTCTCATCTGAGAGTCTCCCATTTGCTTTTTATAGTTTTCTGTGAGGCAGTTCAGGCTTTTCTATTATTTATAGCTCATCAGGACCTTTTATAAGATACATTTTTGCACACAGACTTGCAACTCTGTTCTCAGTTGAAATGTATATTTTCCTGAGCCAAAATAGAAAAGCATATAATTAGAGCTTTGTTGAATCAATATACATAAAACATAAACAGTATCTACATAAAATAAAAATCTAAACTTGACTTCAGAAAATAGAAAAATCACATACAACTTGAAAATATATGCATTGTTGTACCACTAGAACTTTTGTGCTAAGTAAGTCCAGTATTTCAAATTGTATTAATATTGCAACAGGAATAATGAATAATGTATTGCATTTCCAAAATGATTTCAAATTTTGCTTAAATTGCTTATATTTATATAAAAATCCCTTTATTCCTATTCATCTTCTGTGCTGATTAGTTACTTATTATTTCTAGTTTTCTGCCTGTTTACTCAGATAAAGCTCTTCTTTGGTGGATCGTCACTGGTGTGTGTGCATTTGGCCAGTGTGAAATTATTTATGTTTCTTTTGTTTAATCCTCCAGTCATGGTGAAGACCTGATCGTCACCCCCTTTGCTCAGGTAAAGACCTCCCGTACTCTCAATCTCTCTTGGGTTTTGCTCCCAGTATTCTGTGTTTGACTCTGTCTCTTTTCCTTTTGTCCTGTTCTCCAGGTGCTTGCCAGTCTGCGAACAATCAGGAGTAACTTCAGCGCTCTGACCAACGTGCCATGTCCCACCAGCAAGTCAGTATCACCTCGTTGCTACTTCCTCAAAAAATACGCTGTGAAGCGCGGCCACTAGATGGCGCACTTTGCTTAATGTCGTGCCTGTCATTTCTGGGCTTTATGGTTTAATATAAATTGAACCGTATTTATTACCAGTGTTGCCATAGTTACTTTGAAACAGTAATCCGACTACTGACTACTGACTACTTCTTTAAAAAGTAACTCAGTTAAGTTACTGACTACTTGCTTTTAAAAGTAACTAAGTTAGATTACTTTTAGTTACTTTCAGCAGAGGCTGATCCCCCGCCCCTATAACATGAAAATGACTACCAGTTCTGCCAATACTCACTTTATTGACATGTATTTTAACCGGAACATCAAAAATGACACTGGCATTTGTAAACTTTTTCTTGAAATAGGCTTACATGTTTTTTAAATAAATAAATAAGACAGTCTTTCTGTTCAACTCCGCCCACTTACAGGGTTGCCAACTGTCACGCATTGAGACACACGCATTTGACTGTCTTCACACGCTTACGCCACACTTCCGATATCTCACGCCGAAAAAAAA